>NC_053026.1:91385310-91570146 GCF_003073215.2 Triticum urartu
TTCGTAATGATAAGCAGATATAAATCCCAAGTGACTCAAAGAATAGAGCTATGCTCCCCGGCAACGGCGCTAGAAAATGTTCTTGATATCCCACAAGTATAGGGGATCGCAATAGTTTTTGAGGGTAGAGTATTCAACCCAAATTTATTGATTCGATACATGGGGAGCCAAAGAATATTCTCAAGTATTAGCAGCTGAGTTGTCAATTCAACCACACCTGGAAACTTAATATCTGCAGCAAGGTATTTAGTAGCAAATTAATATGATAGTAGTGGTAACGGTAGCAAAAGTAACGATAGCAAAAGTAATATTTTCGGGTTTTGTAGTGATTGTAATAGTAGAAACGGAAAAGTAAATAAGCAAAGAACAATATATAGAAAAGCTCGTAGGCATTGGATCGGTGATGGAGAATTATGCCGGATGCGATCGATCATATAAAAGTCATAACCTAGGGTGACACGGAACTAGCTCCAGTTCATCAATGTAATGTAGGCATGTATTCCGAATATAGTCATACATGCTTATGGAAAAGAACTTGCATGACATCTTTTGTCCTACCCTCCCGTGCAGCGGGGTCCTATTGGAAACTAAGGGATATTAAGGCCTCCTTTTAATAGAGTACCGGACCAAAGCATTAACACCTAGTGAATACATGAACTCCTCAAACTACGGTCATCACCGGGAGTGGTCGCGATTATTGTCACTTCGGGGTTGCTGGATCATAACACATAGTAGGTGACTATAGACTTGCAAGATAGGATCAAGAACTCACATATATTCATGAAAACATAATAGGTTCAGATCTGAAATCATGGCACTCGGGCCCTAGTGACAAGCATTAAGCATAGCACAGTCATAGCAACAGCAATCTCGAAACATAGTGGATACTAGGGATCAAACCCTAACAAAACTAACTCGATTACATGATAAATCTCATCCAACCCATCACCGTCCAGCAAGCCTACGATGGAATTACTCACACACGGCGGTGAGCATCATGAAATTGGTGATGGAGGAAGGTTGATGATGACAATGGCGACGGATTCCACTCTCCGGAGCCCCGAACGGACTCCAGATCAGCCCTCCCGAGAGAGTTTAGGGCTTGGCGGCGGCTCCGTATCGTAAAACGCGATGAATCCTTCTCTCTGATTTTTTTTCTGCTCGAAAGTGAATATATGGAGTCAGGGTTGAGGTCGATGGAGCGTCAGGGGGCCCACGAGGCAGGGCGCGCGCCCAGGGGTAGGGCGCGCCCCCACCCTCGTGGATAGGTGGAGGCCTCCCTGACGTGGATCTTTCTTCTAGTATTTTTATATATTCCAAAATAATTATCCATGGATTTTCAGGTCATTCCAAGAACTTTTATTTCTACACAAAAATAACACCATGGCAGTTCTGCTGAAAACAACGTCAATCCGGGTTAGTTCCATTCAAATCGTGCAAGTTAGAGTCCAAAACAAGGGCAAAAGTGTTTGGAAAAGTAGATACGACGGAGACATATCAATTAACTCCCAGCCGAGTCAAGTGGTTGTGGTACCCATACATGCTGAGCATATGTTCACTGACAGAACTATTCTCCTCCATCTTGCAGCTGTAGAATTTATTGGGGACTTCATATCTCTCAATCCGGGCATTTGCCTGAAATATTAACTTTAACTCCTGGAACATCTCATACGATCCATGACGTTCAAAACGTCGTTGAAGTCCCGGTTCTAAGTCGTAAAGCATGGCACACTGAACTATCGAGTAGTCATTAGCTTTGCTCTGCCAGGTGTTCACAACATCTGGCGTTGCTCCTGCAGCGGGTTTGTCACCTAGCGGTGCTTCTAGGACGTAATTCTTATGTGTAGCAATGACGATAATCCTCAAGTTACGGACCCAGTCCGTGTAGTTGCTACCATCATCTTTCAACTTAGCTTTCTCTAGGAACGCATTAAAATTCAACAGAACAACAGCACAGGCCATCTATCTACAACAGCATAGACATGCAAAATACTATCAGGTACTAAGTTCATGATAAATTAGAGTTCAATTAATCAAATTACTTAAGAACTCCCACTTAGATAGACATCTCTCTAATCTTCTAAGTGATCACGTGATCCATATCAACTAAACCATGTCCGATCATCACGTGAGATGGATTAGTTTTCAATGGTGAACATCACTATGTTCATCGTATCTACTATATGATTCACGCTCGACCTTTCGGTCTCAGTGTTCCGAGGCCATATCTGCATATGCTAGGCTCGTCAAGTTTAACCCGAGTATTCTGCGTGTGCAAAACTGGCTTGCACCCATTGTATGTGAACGTAGAGCTTATCACACCCGATCATCATGTGGTGTCTCGGCACGACGAACTTTAGCAATGGTGCATACACAGGGAGAAAACTTATACCTTGAAATTTTGTGAGAGATCATCTTATAATGCTACCGCCGAACTAAGCAAAATAAGATGCATAAAGGATAAACATCACATGCAATCAATATAAGTGATATGATATGGCCATCATCATCTTGTGCCTTTGATATCCATCTCCAAAGCACCGTCATGATCACCATCGTCACCAGCTTGACACCTTGATCTCCATCGAAGCATCATTGTCATCTCACCAACTATTGCTTCTACGACTATCACTACCGCTTAGTGATAAAGTAAAGCAATTACATGGCGATTGCATTTCATACAATAAAGCAACAACCATATAGCTCCTGCCAGTTGCCGATAACTGTGTCATAAAACATGATCATCTCATACAATAAAATTTAGCATCATGTCTTGACCATATCATATCACAACATGCCTGCAAAAACAAGTTCGACCTTGTGACGCCCTCGATTCAATCGTACACTAATCATACACGCAACTGTGTACGATCAAGATCAATGACTCACGGGAAGATATCACAACACAACTCGAGACACAAATTAAAATAATACAAGCTTTATATTACAAGCCAGGGGCCTCGAGGGCTCGGATACATAAGCTCGAATACACAAGAGTCAGCGGAAGCAACAATATCTGAGTACAAACATGAGTTAAACAAGATTGCCTTAAGAAGGCTAGCACAAAATCAACAACGATCGAAAAGGCAAGGCCTCCTGCCTGGGATCCTCCTAACTACTCCAGGTCGTTAGTGGTCGTCACGTAGTAGTAGGCACCCTCGGGGTAGTAGTAATCATCAGCGGTGTCGTCTGGCTCCTGGGATCTGTCATCTGGTCGCAACAATCGGGTATGGGGGAAAAGAGATAGCAAAGCAGCCGTGAGTACTCATCCAAAGTACTCGCAAGACTTACATCAGATCTAAACTAAGTATGCATCTGTATCAAAGGAAAAGGGCTGTATCTGTGGACTAAACTGCAGAATGCCAGAAGGAAGGGGAAAGCCTAGCCTATCAAAGACTAGCATCTTCAAGCATCTTGCAGCATATAGAAGAGTACAGATCAACATAATGTAAAGTAGTAGTAGTGTTATCAACCTTGGCCAGAGATCCTTTCTCGACTCCCTGCGAGAAAGAAATCCCAGAGCCATACTATCCATTTCTCATAACCATTTCTCATCTCAAGTATCCAATTCTAGTTGTATCGATCGGGATACAACTCCAAGTGTCCATTACCATAGGACAGGCTATCGATAGATGTTTTCTTCCCTGCAGGGGTGCACCAACTTACCCACCACGCTCGATTAACTTCGGCCGGACACACTTTCCTGGGTCATGCCCGGCCTCGGCCAAACAATACGCCGCAACCCGACCTAGGCTTAATAGAGAGGCCAGCACGCCGGACTAAACCTATGCCCCCAGGGGTCATGGGCCATCGCCCCGGGAACTCCTGCATGTTGCATGGGCGGCCGGTGAGCAGACCTAGCTACCTCCTTAAAAAAGGCAGGTGCTTACGCAGTCCAGCCCGGTGCGCGCCGCTGAGTCGCTGACGTCTATTAAGCTTCGGCTCATGTATACGACGCAGAACGCCCATACTATGCCCACGTGATGGTTAGTGCTATCAAGCCAGAGGCCCCTCGGATCAAATATCCAAACCGTTAGTGTGTTGGTAGTGTGGTCACGAGCAGAGACTCACGAAAGATGTGATCCCGTCGCCCCATCTCGAGTACTTGCGGCAAGGGCTAAGAATGCCCGGCCACGCCTCGTAAGTATCTCGCGGGCACCTTCCAGGTCAACCCGACTCCACATCACTCGCTATTAAGCTCGCACGGGTACCCCTCAGGGCCGACCCGTCTTTAGTAACATGGTTCAGTGTAAAGTCATGGTAACCATAGTAATTGTGTGTCTAGCACCAAGGGGGAAACCCGAGGAATCACCCCCGGTGAATTCCACTCAATGTAACCATCAAGGTGAACGTAAGAGGATCCACCCTCGAGGTTCACACTTGAGGGGTTGCACGATAGAGCCGTATCGGAAGTGGTTAAGGAGGAAATCACCCTCAATGACCACGACCGAATAGCTACACTACAGAGGTCTCATCAGGAGTGATGTAAGAGGTTCCACCCTCGGCACTCGATGGTAACTCTACAGAGTCGTACAACTAAGGGGGTGATGTGCGGTGTCGGGGCCTGGACGTCGATCATGTTGATCGAGTCATCGAACATAAAGCCGGGCAACTGGGACAAGGTGGGGGTCACTGATAGATCACTAACCAACCTATACTAAGCAGTTTAGGATAAGCAGGTAAGGTATGAAAGAAGGTAGCAACAACAGGCTATGCATCATAGTAGGATCATACAGAAAGCAGTAGCAGTTCTAATGCAAGCATGAGAGGGAAAGAAATGGGCGATATCAGAATGCTCAAGGGGGGTTTGCTTGCCTGGTCGCTCATAAGAGAAGGAGGGGTCGTCGGTCACAGGGGCATCAGCATCGTCACGGGGTCTACCGAAGAGAAGAGGGGGAAGAAACAGTAAATACATAGCAAGCAAGTGCATAACAGGACAACGGGTAGAGCTAGACGTGTTCTAACGCGGTGCTACACGATACCGGTGAAAGGGGAAGTCAACCAGGAATGTTTTCTCGGTTCCGGACCTGTGTCAGACAGAGGACCGGAGGGGGAATGTTCCATGTTCAGCATGCTAGGGGCATGTGACATATGAACGGATAGCGAATTCGGATTCGTCTCGTCGTTCTGAGCAACTTTCATATATAAAACCTTTTAATCCGAGCTACGGTTTATTTTCTATGATTTTCTAAAGATTAAAGCATTTCCAGAAATTATTTAAATTGACAGATAGGGAAATATGACGTCATCATGACATGTTGATGATGTCAGCAGTCAACAGGACTGCTGACCAGGTCAAACTGACCAGTGGGTCCCACATGTCATACACAAAGGACTAACAGTGGGTTATTTTAATTAAGGATTAATTATCCTTTTGCCCTCAGTGGTGTCCATGTACTCAGTTTTGCCCTCAGATGCGAATTGTGCTCAGTTTTGCCCCTAGTCCGTGCGCACCGACTCATTCCGTGAACTCTGCCGTCTCTGTCAGGTCAACCTTTTGACTCGGCCCTTACAGGTGGGACCAGGCGATAGAAACGGCCAATTTTATTCAGACCGTTGCACGCGTGGCTTGTGGGACCCAGCAGAGAGCCGTTGGAGGGTGTGCTATATAAGCGGGCGACAGCGGCGGTGACCATGGCGACAGAGAGCACGGCAGTGACCACGGCGAGAGAGAGAGAGCACGGCGGCGGGAAGCTAGCTGTGGAGGGCGCGGCGGTGGGAAGCTAGCAGTGGAGGGCGCGGCGGCGTTGAGATCCCTTCGGCTCCGAGCTCCATGTCTTCCTCAAGCTCCCGCGCCACCTCGCGGATGCAGAGCCAGGCGCGTGTGGACATGCCTGTCTTCGTCTGTCCGCGGTGCCGGGCGGGCGTTGATCGGAGGGTTTCTCAGACACCGAGGAACCAGAATCTTCCGTTCTACGTGTGCAGCGAGAATGGGGTAAGAATCGGGGCAATTGCACCATTTTCGTGGTCGGGATCTTTGAGCAATGGGTTGATCTGTTTGGTGTTCATGCAGGTGACATGCTTCTTTCTTTGGGTCGATGCTCTGGCCAAGACTCTGATGAATGAACTGCAAGAAGAGCATGAAGAATGGTTGCGCATGCTGCCACGAACGGCAGTGGCCGCACCACGAGCTCCGAAATAAGGGATGGAGGGCGAAGCACGCACTGACAGAGAGCTAGCTGTTGAGCTTAGGATGTTGAAGAAGAAGGTTAGGAAGCTTGAAGATCAAGCACTACCAATACCCATTTGCAAATACTTTTGGGCATTTGTAGGTATGGTAATCGCACTGCTTGTAATGTTGAAAATGTATGGAAAGGCATGAATTATGGAGGAATTTGTAATCTTGAAATTGTTTGAGAAATCCACCTAGTTTAAATGTTGGTTAAAGTTGTTTAAATGTTGAAACAAAAAGAGAAGAAGTGACCAACATTTAAATATGTTGGAAAAAAGAGAAGAAAGTAGGAATTCAGAAACTTTTGATCAATGAAATGCAGCTCTCTGCTCTGCCTTTCTGTCCCAAAAAAAGGTTGCTCTTGGGCCAAATTCAGAGCGTAGAGCCAAGTGCAGGCTAGACTAATGGGCCAACTGCATCCAATTAGGCCCATTCGGGGGTTCTCTTGCATATTTTTCTGTTTTCTATTCTGATTTAATTTAGGCAGTAAATCATAATGATGGAACTTTTTGTGGAAGCTAATTGAATTATTCTGGAGCCAAACAATTAAGGTTAGAAATTTTTTGGAGCTGTTAATTAATCCAATTCAAATACACCGTGATTTAAATCAAAGACCAAAATGTCATGGAAAATGTGCCTCAGCTCTGGTAGAGGTTTACGCCAGGTGCCAAAATAAATGAACAATTTTTAAGGGCATTACATTGAGAAAAACATAATTTGTCTAAAAAATGAAGGGTGGAAAATGCACAAAAAATTGGTGCGGCTGGGGACTCGAACCCAGGACCGCGTGGGTTTGTGGTGTTTAGGGCTGCGCTGGTAACCGCTAGGACAGATGGCAAGACTTTGACATGGATAGGGAAGGAAGGTATACATAGTGAGATCGTGAATTTTTTTAAAAAAATAGTGAGACCGTGAATGTTTGCACATGCGTGAGAGTGGTTTTCCATTGTTTTGCACTTAAATTTTGGAGGGTTGGAAGGTTGAAAATGTATGTTGCACTACCACATGATTTTGGTCAGAGTGGCACTTGGTTTAGGGTTAGAGTGGCACTTGGTTTAGGATTTAAAGGGAATAAATTTGCATGTTAGTTCATGACTTTTTGTTTGAATGAAACAGAGGGCTTCTCACCCCCTCCGATTTTCATTAATGAAAACCACAAGTTCTCGAACTTCATGACTTGTTTAGGGAAGAATGATATGTTTGGGCACGGACATTTTTTAACACACATAATAAACCCTAATAACTTAGATAAGATGGAACACACCGTACCATTGCAATAACTTAGATAAGTTCACGGACAGTTCACAGACACATGACGAAACATGACACGACACGACACGACATAGAAAAGCAACAAAATAAAAAATGAAACATGACGAGCTTGACTCCGGGCTTGAACATCTTCATCTTGACCTTCTTCTTCCACCTTGGCCGCGCGCGCCCCTTCAACACCGTCTTCATCTTCACACCTCCTCCTCCTCGTCGTAGGGAAGGGAGTGCATCTGGCCTGGAGCGGGGAAGATGTGCTCGTAGTTGGTGTAGATGTTGTAGACGGTGAATAAGATGGCCTCGCAGCTGCACCAAAAGACTTGGCCGAGGAGCTCGCGTGCGTCAAACAGGTTGGTGAAGGTGACCGTGAGCAGTAGGAGGATGCCGCCGAGGTCACGAACCTCGTTGAGGGTGAACATCCTTGGCGAGCCCCGTGGGAGGTGGGCATAGCCGGCTCTGAGGAAGGCGCGGGTGAGTTCGACGGAACCCCTCCACCTTGAAATAGCCCACACACGGAGCTCCATCTCCACGAGCACGCCCGGTGGGTAGCGCAGCTCCGGCACGACAGGCGGACGGTTGAAGGTCGGCCCGTTGAACTGCATCTTCACTTGGTCTCGCTTGGGGAGGGCTCGGTCGCTTGGGTGTTTGAAGTTGGAGAGGATCAGATCTAGCTTGTGGGTGGGAGAGGAAGAGAGGCACCCCATTTATAGGCCTGTGCATGGGAGAGGAAGAGAGAAAGGATGAGAATGGTGCATGTGTGAATCCGGACACGTGTGTGTATCCGTTACGTTTTGCACACTTAAATTTTTGCACGAAAACGATGCATGGGGCGCGTGCGTGCATCTGAATCACTGCATAGCTCTTTGACTGGGCGGTGCATGTGAATTGCTGCCCTGAACCACTGCACTGAACCACCTAGCTCGCCTCGCTAGCCTAGCTCACCTAGAGCGCCTCGCTCGCCTCGCTCGCATGCATGCATGTCGCCGCCTCCCGCGCATGCAAACCCACGTCGCCGCCTCCATGCATGCAAGGCCTGGAAAGGCTGAGACGGGCTATTTACTGTGGTCTCAGGCCCAGAGCACGAGACGGCCCAATGGTCCATCCAGTGCGCCCGGTATTTGTTAAAAAAACAATCTCCCAGCCAATCAGATTGCATCTCGCGGATTGGCCCCCTCCTCCCCGCAGATTCCTTCTAGAAGGGTTAGATCGACGGCCCTTGATCGCCGCTAGGGTTAGATGAACGGTCCTTGTTCAGCGCTAGGGTTAGCGGGGTTTGGAGCAGTCAAAGCTATGTTTGACCAGATTTCAAATGAGCATAATAAATTAAATAAAAATCAGAAAAATAAAAAACCTGCGCACATAGTCTTCTTATGTCATATACTAACGATTTAAGTTGATAAACAAGCTTTACATACATTTAAATGATAAGTTCATGTGTATTGTATGATATCTCGAGTATCTCAAACTCTCTTGTATGAAGTGAAGAGAAGTGTTTTGGGGAAATGAACATGAAAATTTCAAAAAACTAACCACAGCTTCATTTTGGAGTGACTAAGAAGGATCCAGGCTTAGTTTTTCATTTTGATGTTTTACACTTGTTTAAATCTTGGTCAAAGTTAATTTTGACCAGAATTCAAATGAGCAAAACAAATTTTAAAAAAAACAAAAAATGGAAAAACCAGCGCACATAGTCTGTACATATAGAATATATGTGTAGGAAAGTTATTTGGCTGATTTAGACAAGGTCGAATTTTTTTTTTTGCTTAGAAATGAGGTCGTTTACCCTACCTTTGGACCCCTCTTTTTAGCACATTTTTCATGAAAATTTCAAAAAGCTCACCACAACTTCATTTTGGATTGACTAAGAAGTATCCAAGCTTAGTTTTTCATTTTGATGTTTTAGACTTGTTTAAATCTTGGTCAAAGTTAGGTTTGACCAGAATTTAAATGAGCAAAACAAAATTCAAAAAAATCAAAAAAGGAAAAACCATGTGCTCATTCAAACATCATCCAACAGATATTTAAACATCATGTCAAACATACTTCTAACATAGGTCCAACATCATCCAACAGAAATACAACATGTCAAGTGATAAATGTTTCATAATACAACATCATCCCTTATTCATAATGTTTCATAATTATTCATAGATAGCGTTGGGGCTTCTGTCTGTTCCTTGAGCTTCTTGCCATCACTTTGCTCCTCGTGCACCTTGTGCTTATTGTTTCTTCTCTTCTTCTCTTGGTTGTCGGTACCTTGCGCGTCTTCTTCAAACCTACCATAGAGCTGTGCAAAACATAAACGGTAATGAGATCATGTCAAGTGATAGATGTACAGTAGTATTTGACCCTTGCAAGATTTACATACCTAGCAGAACTCACAACAACAGAAGGTTGGTCACCATTTGGAGCCTCACTTGGATCATCATTTGGAGCCTCACTTGGATCACCATGATCACCATTTAGAGCCTCACTTGGATCACCATTTGGAGCCTCACTTGAATCATTATTTGGAGGATATTTTGGATCATCGTCAAAATCATGCGGTTGTTGACCATCATCATTTGGAACCTCGTCAAAATCCTCATCTGATGCAACCGGCTGTTGACCATCATTTTCATCATCTGTTGAGGCAACCGGCTGCTGACCAACATTTTCATCGAAGCCTTCATAGAAACTCTCTCCGAACGCTGGATCTACTGTGTTATCACAATACTTACCAAAATGACCAGACCCACCACACCTTGTGCACTTACGCTTCCTCGCTCCAAGTCCAGCTCCTTCGCTTCGAGGTCTGATTCGACTCTTCCTTGGTCTACCTGCTGCTCTCTTCAGAATTGGAGCGCAAAGCTTGAATCCAGGGTCCACCATGTCCCATTGTTGTTTTCCCTCCATAGCAGGCAAGGCATAAGCATATGTGGCTTTGAACCTTGCAACAGAGTAGTAATCATGCACATACTGCTGTATGTTCCCTGCTGGACCTGGGAGAGAAGTGATGAAAAACAAGGCATGAATGCATGGCAACCCAGTTATCTGCCATTGCCTACAACTGCAAGTTCTACCTTCTAAATCCACTGGATATCTCCATTCCCTCTTCTCTTTATCCAAATATGATATCTCTGCTGTGGTACCCGAGCAAAGAGTCATGTTCATTTCCAAGCCTGTTGTCTTCTGCTTTAGTTCATTCATCACGGCAGGGATGATAATGTGGCCCATGAATTTTGCCTCGGCTATTCCTGCATGATAATGAAATTTCTGCATGTATTCTATCCTTATCATGTCAAGCAAATCCACCACATAATGACCCTTTAGTTTCCGGATCGTTGAGTTGAAAGACTCTGCTAGATTATTGTGCACATAGTCAACTTTGCTCACTTCACTGAATTGGCTTCTGGCCCATAACTTGGAGTGGTGTGTTTCCAAGTATTCTTTCACTTTGGGATTCATGTATAACTGCCTCAAGTGGTAGTTGTGCTTCTTCACACTGCATGTCAAAGATGCTGGCCATAAATTGTCGGTATACACCTTTCCTTTGAATTTCTTCATGAAATTTGTAGCAAGGTGACACATGCATTCCCTATGCTCTACTCCAGGGAACACATTGTCCACGGCCACTTCTAAACCTTTGCAGGCATCTGTATGAATGACCAACCCATTGGGATGTGCAATAGCCCGACGGATATTATGCAAAAACCAAGTCCAGCTCTCCTCAGACTCTGTCTCCAGCACACCATAGGCAACTGGAAATACAAAACTATGTGCATCAATTGCACAAGCTGCTACTAACTGTCCTTTAAACCTCCCTGTGAGAAAAGTGGCATCAATAGCCAAATAAGGCTTGCAGCCTGCCAAAAAAACCCGGCGACAAGCCTCAAAGCAGACAAAAACCCTCCTAAAGCATTCCTTGGTCTTTGTCACTCCCCTGAATGTGTACTCCACGGTGTGGTGATCAATATCTACAATACTACCTGGGCTTGTCCTCTCCACTTCACCTTTGAATGAATACAAAAATTGAAAACTTTCCTGCCAGTTACCATAAATAGAATCCATAGCATGTTGTTTACCATTGAACAACCTCATGTATGGTAAATCTATCTTGAACTTATCTTTGATGTTCTTCTGCAATTCCTTTGGACCCACTTGCTGGTTTTCTTTCACCCACTTCTTTACTTCTTCTGCCACCCATCTTGACTTGGCTCTACTGATTGTATCCTTCCTAAGGGTTGATTCCTGGCATGTGTGCTTAAAAGGGTTCACTTTGACCTGAACATTAGTGCTATTCCGCATTTTAGATGCAAGCAGCCTCCATGGACAACCTTCAGTCGGACAGTGCACTCTGTAACGTACATGATCACTCTTGTCAACTTTGAAAGTACGTTCTACCTTGATG
Source organism: Triticum urartu (assembly GCF_003073215.2). Classification (NCBI taxonomy): domain Eukaryota; kingdom Viridiplantae; phylum Streptophyta; class Magnoliopsida; order Poales; family Poaceae; genus Triticum; species Triticum urartu. The sequence goes on from NC_053026.1 coordinate 91,397,142, forward strand.
CAGTATGTCACAAGTGCATTTCTACACTCATTCATGGATGCAAAAACTGTACCTTCTTCCATATGAGGGTTCAAAGGGTCCCATTCAACAGCTGCAAGGTCTTCGTCCTCACCCATCGCGTCATCATCCACACGGACTGCATTGTGAGCCTCATCTTGATTTTCAGTCCGAGGTGCCCGTCGTAAATTCCGAATAACATCAGAATATAGCTTCTCTTCATCAACCTCAGAATTGTAGCCATCAGGCTCCACTTCAAGGGGGGCCCTACTGCTGTTGCCCACACTTGTCGAGCTACCACGTCGTTGTGCACCAACTGAACTGTTCTGGCTAGATATGCCATTACGACGACTTGGTTCTCCCCGAGATGTTGCACCCACCATCCTAGGTCCAAATGCCTGCTCAAGCACATCAACTTGCAGCCTCACATGAAAATTATCTTTCTCTTTATGCCTAACAAACATGGTAGCTAGCTCTTCATCATTACTAATTGTCACCCAATTCTTTTCCCCATCATAGTATTTGTATACCACTTCATCAAGCAAACCCCAAGGATATTGGCTACAAATTACCTCCCCAAATTGTCTGAAACTCCAATTACTAGCCATTGGCAACCGATAATCAAAACCTCCTTGGTATTTCTTCTTATCCTTTGCATCGAACATGTATCGGTCCCTTCTAATGTGCACCATGAAAGAAAACCGCAACTCCATCCTAACCGGCGAAAAACAGAGACGCAATCAGCACACTAATTGGGCAAACCTACTCGAATCGAGTGTTCAAATGCACAACTAAGCTCAATCTAAACAAGAGGCGAGACTTACCCCTCGGGAACCCAGTCGTGGACGTGGCGGATCTCCAGCTCGATGCCTGCCTCACCAAATACTCCGGGGTCACCGCTGCTCACCATTTCGCCCCAGGGTTCTTCCTCCTAGTTTAAATAGCTCCAGGAGCCCCCCACCTTTGAGCACTCCGGCCGGGCGCATGGAAGGAGGCCGCACCGCGGATCGAGCAGGTGGCGGGCGCCCCACCCGTGGCGTCGCGGGAAGGTGGTGGGCGTCACAGGTAGCCGTGGAGCATAGCCGCAGGGAGGTAGCGGCGGAGAAGGCCGTGCAGCTGGTGGCGGGGCAGGTGCTGGCCGCGGCGCAGGTGGCGGCGGCAGCGGCGCAGGACAGCCAACCGGGTGGATGGGTGTGAGCTAGAATGATTTGGGGATTTAGTTGCACGGGCCTACATGTCAGCTCCGGACCCACGTCCACATGGTCCCACGTGTAAGCTCCGGACCCACAACCACTAATGCCGGCGGACGGAATGGACTCAAATATGGCCGTTTGGCCTCGTCATAGTTGTTGTGCTCGGACTAGGGGCAAAACTGAGGACAATTCACATCTGAGGGCAAAACTGAGCACATGGACACCACTGGGGGCAAAAGGATAATTAACCCTTTAATTAAACAGAGTTAATTAGCAGTAGGGCCCCACATGTCAGTGACTGATTAGGTTAACTAATTAGTTTTATTTCTAAAAATGTTTTAATTAGTTTAATTACGCGGTGGGGGCCGCATGTCAGTGCCACTAGGCTGCCCAGTCAGCACGTTGACTGGGTCAACCCAATCAATGGGGCCCCCATGGCCCACTGGCAGTGACCCAAGGGTGGGGCCCGCCTAGCTACGTCGGCGGACGACACCGGAGTTGCCCTGGTGAGCCAAAACACGGTGAAGGGCACCGGCGAGCTTCGGGATTTCGCCACTGTGGCCCAAAATGGGCGCGGCCAGGCTCTCTGAAATGGCCACTTCACGCCGCGTCCGATGGAGGGAAGCACGACGGCGGGGGTGGCCGGAATGGTCGCCAGCGACGACATCGGGCGGACGCCGAGGCCCGGCGAGTTCGAAGGCGAGGCCACGGGGCACGGTTCGTCATGGGGTTGGGGGCGTTCGAACACAGAGACGAAGCTGCGTCGAACGGTAGCGACACCGTAGCCGGAGAGGCAGCGTAGCGACGGCGGTGAGCGGCGTGGCGGACGCCGGTGTTCGGCCTCGAGAGGAATTGGCGATGTGGCACGTTAGCGAGCGACAAGAGAGTCTGGGCAGGGCGTATGCGTTGCGACGAGGCCAACGATCGTGAGCACATGACCATTTGGTCACCGGAAGCACGTCGGCGGCGAGCGAAGTCGGCGACGTTCTCGGGCGCTCATTGAGCTAGGTGCTAGGTGGCACGGGAAGGCGCGTGCGCATGCGCATTGGGCTCCTGTGAGCACTAGGAGCTCGATGTCGTGCTCAAGCGAGCACGACAGGGGCCGTGGCCATGGCGGCGAGGCGTATCGCGGAGCTGAGCTCGGCCTAGTGCGGTGAGCATGGCTACGGGCGAATGGGGGTGTCGCAGGAAGGGGGAAGGAAGCAGAGGCTCACCGGGAGCCTGCAGGTGTGCAACCATGGGCTCGGGGGAGGCTAGGAGGAGCGAATCGACGGCGGCGAGCTCGAGCGTCCCGAGGAGGAACACATGGTGGATCCGGCGCTGTGGTGCCTTCTGGCTCCAATGGCGGGCACCGGTCGACGTGGAGGAGGACGGCGGACGTCTATGGCATGATGGAGATGCGGGGCGATGACGGCGGCCGCGGGGTTGACGGGGCGACGGCGACGGGCGTGCTCGGGTAGTGGGGAGAAAAAGGCGAGCGCGAGCAAAGGGGAGAGGAGAATGGATCTGGGAGGAAGAGGGAGAGTCAGAGAGGATCAAGGCGACGCAGAGGGAGGGGATCCTTATCCCCTCGTTGGCGAGGCGCGAGGCGACGAGCGGGTTCGTCGGCGACCACGGGCGCGTGTCGGTCGAACAGGAGAAGGGGGAAGGAGACCGGGGAGGGGGAGTGGGCCGGCTGGGGTGGGTTATGTGGGCCGACCCAGGTGGGATGGCCGAAGTCCAAGGGGAGGCCACGGGCTCTACCACTCCTTCTTCTTCCCTTTTCCTTTTCCTTTCCTTTTTCTTTTTCTTTTCCAGCAGCTTTTGCCTGTTCTTTTAGCCACTAATGACTTAGCAAAATTAGGCCACTGGCTAAAACAATTCCACAGAATTATTGTGCAATGCCACAAAAAGAATTGTGAGGCTTTTGAAAAAGGTAGAAATTTTTATAAATTAAAAAGCCATTTAATCTGTTGCTTTAGCCACTGCTTTAATTGGTTTAGGCCATTTAAACACCTTGCAAAAATGTTGGTCCACCACCAATATTAACAAATGATTATTTGCCACAAGATGAACATTTTTGATTTCATGTCTGACAAATATGATTTTTTTTACTTTAGATTGGATTTGAATTTGAACTGTGAGTTGGATCAAGTGAAGATTAGCAACAGTAACACGATGACATGGCACCATTAACAGGGGTTTACTATAGCATGACATTGGGGCTGTTACAGACGTCCTCTACTTTGTTGTTGCAAGTTTTACGTGCCTGCTACGGGCTGAGCAAGAACCGTTCTTACCTACGCATCAAAACCACAATGTGGTATAGTGATTGCTTTTTGATCTTCAGAAAGAACCCTGTTCATTGAATCCTATTCAACTAAAGTTGGAGAAACTGACACCCACCAGCCACCTGTGTGCGAAGCACGTCAGTAGAACCAGTCTCGCGTAAGCGTACGCGTAATGTCGGTCTGGGCCGCTTCATCCAACAATACCGCTGAATCAAGAATCAACTAGTGACGGCAAGCAATATGTATATACCCACGCCCAAAACTCCTTTGTGTTCTACTCGTGCATATAACATCCGCGCATAGACCTGGCTCGGATGCCACTGTTGGGGAATGCAGTAATTTCAAAAAAACCTACGCACATGCAAGATCTATCATGGTGATGCATAGCAACGAGAGGGGAAGAGTGATGTCCACGTACCCTTGTAGACCGTAAGCGGAAGCATTATGACAACGCGGTTGATGTAGTCGTACGTCTTCACGATCCGACCGATCCTAGTACCAAAAGTATGGCACCTCCGCAATCTGCACACATTCAGCTCGGTGACGTCCCATGAACTCTTGATCCAGCTAAGTGTTGAGGGAGAGCTTCGTCAGCACGACGGCGTGATGATGGTGATGATGAAGCTACCGGCGCAGGGCTTCGCCTAAGCACTATGACGATATGACCGAGGTGGATTATGGTGGAGGGGGGCACCGCACACGGCTAAGAGATCAATGATCAACTTGTGTGTCTATGGGGTGCCCCCCTACCCCGTATATAAAGGAGTGGAGGAGGGGGAGGGCCGGCCCTCTATGGCGTGCCCTGGAGGAGTCCTACTCCCACCGGGAGTTGGATCCCCCCTTCCCTAGTTGGACTAGGAGAGAAGGAAGGGGGAGAGAGGGAGGAAGGAAAGGGGGCGCCTGTCGGTGTCAAAACCGGCGGATCTCGGGTAGGGGGTCCTGAACTGTGTGTCTAGGCGGATGGTAATAGGAGACAAGGGACACGATGTTTTTACCCAGGTTCGGGCCCTCTCGATGGAGGCAAAACCCTACTCTTGCTTGATTAATATTGCTGATATGGGTAGTACAAGAGTAGATCTACCACGAGATCAAGGAGGCTAAACCCTAGAAGCTAGCCTATGGTATGATTGTCGTTCCTACGGACTAAAACCCTCTGGTTTATATAGACACTGGAGAGGGCTAGGGTTACACAGAGTCGGTTACAATGGTAGGAGATCTACATATACGTATCGCCAAGCTTGCCTTCCACGCCAAGGAAAGTCCCTTCCAGACACGGGACGAAGTCTTCAATCTTGTATCGTCATAGTCCAGGAGTCCGGCCGAAGGTATAGTCCGGCTATCCGGACACCCCCTAATCCAGGACTCCCTCAGTAGCCCCCAAACCAGGCTTCAATGACGACGAGTCCGGCGCGCAAATTGTCTTCGGCATTGCAAGGCGGGTTCTCCTCCAAATTCCGTGTACCTGTTGAATAGTGTCCGGTTTCTTGTAAATGTAGCGCTCCTTGGCTTCTATGCCCAATAATGGCCGTCTTCCACATGTCAAACGAATACAAAAAGTCAGGGTGTTTTTATATTTACACCCCTAGCCGCGTGAATGAGCCGCCTATTTAAGGGGACGAGGATTTAGATCCAAACCACACCTTCTCCCCTCCGCGAGTATTCATCAGAGCGTATCCGACAAAGGTCCATTCTATCATGGCCGGCCGTCAAAGCTCCTCCTCTCGCCCTTCCAGCCCTCAGCCTGGAGATTGGGAGAGATGCTCCATCCCGCACAGCGAGCTAGTGACGCTCCAGACCAAGGGATTGCTCCCCCGGCCTCTATGGTCCCGGTTCGAGCCGGACTTGCCACCTATAATGGCGGAGAGCAAGCGGAGAGCGCCCCCAATCCCTCCAAAGGAGAGCGGGTATGCCTTGTCCCTTACTTAATAAGAGGGCTCAGATTTCCAATTCATCCGTTTCTCCGGGGGCTCCTGGAGTTCTATGGCCTCCAGCTGCACAACCTCAGGCCTGCCTCCATATTGCATATCGCGGGCTTCGTAGCCCTTTGCGAGCTGTTTTTGGGCTGCGAGGCTCATTTCGCGCTGTGGAAAAGGCTATTCTGCCTTGTGCCCCATTCTCAGAAGGGTTCAATATATCAAGTGGGCGGAGCCGAAGTGTGGCGCATTGCCGGGACCGGATATCTATCCGGAACCCCAAAGAAGGCGTCCGAGGACTGGCCTTCGGAATGGTTTTATATGGAGGACGTCCCGCTGCCGGATCCTGTCCGGATCGGCCTCCCTGAGTTCGACAGTGCTCCCCTAAAGAAGCGCCTAAGCTAGCGTCCATGGAGCCCTCGGAGGGAAAGTGACAAGGACGTTCTTTACCTGATGGGCCGGATAAGATTGTTAGCTCATTCTGGACTGACCATGATCGGGGTCATGGCCGCATGCATCATGCGAGGGGTGCAGCCGCTCCAGTATAGAGGCCACCCATGCGGGACTTCAGCAGGGAGGACGACGCTACCCGTCACGGCCATAAGGGGCCGGATTCGGCTGCCGCTCTAATAAAGATCTTGTCCGCTTTGTACAAGGGAGAAGAGGAGGAATTTCTCCGCGTCAACCCACAGGGTGGATTTTCTATGTACAATCCCCCAAGTTGGGTAAGTGGACACTTTTACTTGCCCATATGTTTTATATTCCCATCGTTAAATATTCATTCTAACGACTTCAACGCAGGAGCTGCGCCAGGCTGTTAAAGAAATAAACAGCCCTCCTCCACAACCCGAGGATCCGGGACGGTCCCTCGACCCGGCCTCTGAAGAGGATCCGGACTTATCCGTGGAGCTGATTGATGGGGTGTTTCATCAATTGAGCAAGGACAACGCATTGGTGGCCATTACGGCCGATTACCCAGGGCTACTCCCAGCCTCACAGGTAACTGAGACCGAAGTCCCAGCACTTTGAAAAGGGATCTATCCTCGCGCGTTTTCGATTGCCGTATGACAACCGTGTTTTGCAGGGGAGGTCCTTGAGACGGGAGGCCGAGCCTGCGGCGACTAGCCAACGAGGGGCGGTAAGGCCCCGCGGGCTGAAAAGAAGTGCGGTCCGGACTGAGACGTCGGCGCAAAGGTATGGCGCACCATCTTATTCCCAGGTTTATTCCTTCAAGGCATATTAACGCTCGTGCTCTCTTCAGGACGAGGAGACCTCGCCGGACTATATCCGGAGAGGTTGCCAATCACGCCTCCACCAGCCAGGCTCCAAAGCCTAGTCCGGAAGTGGAGGCGAACACAAGGCGCGCACCGGACGCTCCTCCGACAGAGGATGCGGACAGGCTGTCTGCCACCAATTCCGAGGTGGAGAGTGCCATGAACCACAGGCGTCGCCGGACAGTTCTTCGCGATGCTTGTTTCTCCCAAGAGGCATTGGATGCCTTCAATTCGGGAGATGCGTACCTCCGTGCCGCTCAAAATGGTCTAGCCAGAGCCACGGAGCAGTATGTAAAAGACATACAGGTAAGAAAATTTTGGTGATTATATATATACCAGTAGCCCCCGAGACTTGAAACAGTTAGAATAACTGATTTAAGGATCATTTCTTATGCAGGTTCTTACAGAAAAGAATACCCTACTATCCCAGGAGCTGGAAGAGTGCAAAGCCCAACTTGAGGCCGCACTAGCCGCGGCAGGGGAGCCCAAGGAGACCCCTTCTGGTAATATATGCTTCGAAAAATAAGTATTTTGCGAAGTGCGGCGTGGGTGCAAATCTAACAAATGAAATTGTAGATGGCGCCGGATTAAATCCGAAAAAGCAACAACTCCTACGCCAGCTGAAGGCTGGTGAGAGTGTGCTGACAAAGGTTAGGCGGGAGAAGAACGATCTCCAAGATGCCAACACCAAGCTGGGCGTTGAACTGAAGGATGTTCGTGCCCAGCTGTTGGACTCCGTTAAGGAGAATCAGCGGCTTCGACGCGGCATATTTAGTAAGTTCTTAAACGAACTTTGAAAAAAGAGTTCGGCGAGGAAGTCGGCTAACAGAGTAATGTCTGTACGTATGCTAACAGGTCGTCCTGCAGAGGAAATTCCCGGTTCTATGGGTGACCTTCTTCCCGAGCTCTCACAACTGCACGAGCGAGTTCGGCAGGTGATGCAAGGCTTCGCCCAGGCCTTGTGGCCATCCGTCTCCATGCTCGAAGGCCTTGGAGAGCTTGTAGAGAAGATGAAGGGAGCGCGGCGGCGCTTCCGATTGTGGAAGATGTCGGCCTGCCGTCAAGGCGCCAGGGAGGCCTGGGCCATGGTGAAGACGCGGTACACGAAGGCTGACCCAAACCACATGGCCGAGGTCGGACCCATGGGGCCCGATGGGAAGGAGATCCCTATGAGCTTAGTATACGGCCAAGTAGAATTGGCCGCAAATTATTCCCAACAGGACTGTAAGCTAGACAGCCTATTAGATGGTATTAAAGAGGAATACAATCAGTCAGATTGACTATGTAATTTTAATTGACATGTGTAATGCCTTCTAGCCGGATTGTAGATCGTTTGTCATGGCCGACCTTTTCGCTTCAACCTCGGGACCTGACGGTCCGGAGTGTGCCCGAATACCCTCGCGATTATATAAGAACTGGGGTATGCATGGAGACCAGGCGTAGGGGTCATTAGTGCTTGAACAGACAAGTGCCCAACTAGTTATGTTATATTACATGGTTAGTAAGAAACATCTTCCAGGGAGAATAGTTCCGTTAGGGGTTCCTTTCCCTGGGAGGCATGCCCTAAAGTGCATGTCCATTCTGCGAAAAGAGACACAGGAAAAACATCTGGGGGCGTATAGATAAATAAGTGAAAAAAATATCATCTTTAGTTCACCGACCGAATATTCCCCTAAGAACGCTAGCTTTCGGCTTCACCCAGTCTGAGGTACACATCCGGCTGACCCGGCAGTAACAATCGCAGAGGTGCTCCCTTTACCACCTAGCCGAACAATCGGGAACGTAGGGGTAAGCACAGGAGCCAGGCAAGCCAGCTTGACCAAAACTTAAGTCATATCGATGCATATAATGGTGAATAAAAGGTACATGTGGAAGTGTGACACATGTGTTGGGCATGAAGCCCGTATAAATAAGCTTCTATTTAAAGAAGCCCCCAGGTTTAATGAGCGCGGATAGCGCGTCACTTTATGAGCCTTTAAAGGCTATAAGAGAGAGAGGAGAAGGAGAGAAATGTAAGACAGAAAGTATATAAAAAATGGACAGAGGAAGGAGATGAACACAGAGTCCGGTGCTAGGCATAGAATCTTCGGAGACGGGCTGCGTTCCATGGGTTCAGCTCGAGTCGGTTATCCGATGCATCTTGCAGGCGGTACGCTCCACCAGTCAGGACTTGGTCAATTATGAAGGGACCTTCCCACTTGGGCTTGAGTTTGTCCTTTTTCTTGTCCGGCAGGCGTAGAACTAATTCACCAACGTTGCAATTTTTGGCCCGTACTTCTCTGCTTTGGTATCTTCGAGCCTGCTGTTGATAGAATGCAGAACGGGCTTTTGCCAAGTCACGCTCTTCCTCCAAGGCGTCCAAACTGTCCTGCCGATCGAGCTCGGCTTCTCTTTCTTCATACATGCGCACTCGAGGTGAGTCATGAATTATGTCGCAGGGCAAAACTGCCTCTGCGCCATACACCATGAAGAATGGTGTGTATCCGATGGTGCGATTCGGCGTGGTCCGCAGCCCCCAGAGTATGGAGTCGAGCTCCTCTACCCAGTGGGTATTAGATTCCTTAAGGGACCGCACTAATCTGGGTTTGATGCCGCTCATGATAAGACCATTTGCACGTTCGACATGGCCGTTAGTTTGTGGGTGATAGACGGAAGCATAATCGAGCTTGATGCCCATGTTTTTGCACCAGAGTTTTACCTCGTCAGCCGTAAAGTTCATGCCGTTATCAGTGATGATGCTGTTGGGACGCCGTAACGGTGTACAACCCCGGATATGAAGTCTATCACCGGTCCGGATTCAGCCGTCTTAACAGGCTTGGCTTCTATCCATTTGGTGAACTTATCCACCATGACCAGTAAGTATTTTTTTCTTGTGGGTTCCACCTTTAAGGGGTCCAACCATGTCAAGCCCCCAGACCGCGAAGGGCCAAGTGATGGGGATAGTTTGGAGGGCGGTGGGTGGCATATGGCTTTGGTTTGCAAAAAGCTGGCAACCGACGCATCGTTGGACTAAGTCCTGGGCGTCTGCCCAGGCCGTCGGCCAATGAAAGCCTGTACGGAAGGCCTTGCTTACAAGGGACCGAGCTGCGGCGTGATGACCGCCGAGTCCGGTATGAATTTCAGCCAGGTGGTTCCGCCCTTCCTCTTCGGAGATGCACCTTTGAAGGACTCCGGTAGTGCTTTTCTTATAAAGCTCTCCCTCATGGACTTTATAGGCCTTAGATCGTCGCACTATGCAGCGTGCCTCATTTTGGTCCTCGGGGAGTTCCTGCCTAGTAAGGTAGGCGAGGAATGGTTCTGTCCATGGGGCGATGACGGCCATTATTACGTGGGCTGAAGGTGTTATTTCATTGGCAGAGCCTCCAATTATGTCAGAGTGTTCGGTGTCGGGCAGTGCGGTTGGGTCCGGGCTATTATTGCTGGGTTCCCCTTCCCATACTACGGATGGCTTGAACATCCTTTCCAAGAAGATGTTGGGGGGGGGACTACATCGCGTTTTGCGCCGATGCGTGCCAGGACATCTGTCGCCTGATTATTTTCTTGGGCTATATGGTGAAATTCGAGCCCTTCGAACCGAGCTGACATTTTTAGGACGGTGTTGCGACAAGCTGCCATTTTTGGATCCTTGGCATCAAAGTCTCCATTTATTTGGGATATTACGAGGTTTGACTCCCCGCGCACCTCTAGGCGTTGAATGCCCATGGATACTGCCATCCAGAGACCATGTAAAAGGGCCTCATATTCGGCTGCATTGTTGGAGTCTGTGTACATTATCTGGAGTACGTATTGAACTGTGTCTCCTGTGGGGGACGTCAAAACGACGCCAGCCCCTAGACCGGCCAACATTTTGGAGCCGTCGAAGTGCATGACCCAGTTTGAATATGTGTCGTACTCTTTAGGGAGTTTGGCCTCCGTCCATTCTGCGACGAAGTCGGCCAAAACTTGCGACTTGATAGCTCGCCGTGGCTTGTAAATTATGTCGAACGGGAGGAGCTCAATGGCCCATTTTGCAATCCGGCCCGTCGCGTTGCGGTTGTTTATAATATCGTTAAGTGGCACTTCCGAGGCTACTATTATTGAACACTCTTGAAAGTAGTGTCCCAGCTTCCGGGATGCCATAAATACCGCGTACGCAATCTTTTGATAATGCGGGTACCGTGACTTGCACGGAGTAAGGACAGTGGACACATAGTAGACCGGCTTTTGGAGGGGGAATTTGTGTTTGTCCGTTTCTCGTTCGACGACGAGCACTGCGCTTACGACCTGATGGGTTGCTGAAATGTATAATAGCATTGGTTCGTCAATGTTTGGCGCGGCCAGGACTGGGTTTGTTGCCAGGATGGCTTTTATTTCGTCAAGTCTGGCCGTGGCTGCATCCGTCCACTCGAAGTGTTCGGTGCGCCGAAGGAGGCGGTAAAGGGGTAGGGCCTTTTCTCCCAAGCGGGAGATAAAGCGGCTTAGAGCCACCACGCATCCGGTTAATTTTTGTATTTGTTTGAGGTCCTTCAAGATATCCAATTGTGACAGAGCTCGGATCTTGGCTGGATTTGCTTCAATTCCTCTACCGGATACAATGAAGCCCAAGAGCTTTCCAGCTGGAACGCCGAAAACGCATTTTTCCGGGTTGAGCTTGATGTCGTATGTTCGGAGGTTATCGAATGTTAGCCTCAAGTCGTCTACTAGAGATTCGACATGTCTTGTTTTAACGACCACATCATCTACGTATGCCTCCACTGTTTTGCCGATCTGGTTTGCCAGACATGTCTGAATCATGCGCTGATATGTTGCGCCGGCGTTTTTGAGCCCGAAGGGCATTGTGTTGAAGCAGAATGGGCCGTATGGTGTGATGAATGTCGTTGCGGCTTGGTCTGACTCTGCCATCTTTATTTGATGGTAGCCGGAGTATGCGTCGAGGAAACACAACGAATCTTGTCCTGTGGTAGCGTCAATAATTTGATCGATGCGGGGGAGAGGGAAGGGATCCTTTGGGCAAGCCTTGTTAAGGTCTTTAAAATCAACGCACAGGCGCTAGGATTTGTCCTTCTTTGGTACCATCACCAGGTTTGCTAGCCAGTCCGGGTGTTTTATATCTTTGATGAATCCGGCCTCCAATAGCTTGGCTAGTTCCTCTCCCATGGCTGTCTCTTAGGTTCGGAAAAATGCCGAAGAGCCTGTTTGACTGGCTTGAATCCTTTTAGGATATTTAAGCTGTGTTCGACCAGCCTGCGTGGGATTCCTGGCATGTCTGACGGGTGCCAGGCGAAAATGTCCCAGTTCTCTCGTAGGAACTCTTGCAGTGTGGCGTCTACATCAGGGTTTAACTGCGCCCCGATGGAAGCTGTTTTATTGGGGTCCGTTGGATGGACCTGGAATTTGACTATTTCGTCCGCCGGTTTAAAGGAGGTGGACTTGGATCTTTTGTCGAGTATCACATCGTCCCTATTCACCGTGGAGTGCAGCGTAGTCAGTTCCTCAGCCGCTAGGGCTTCGGATAGCACCTTGAGGGCCAGTGTGGCTGTCTTGTTTTTGGCACGGAGTGCTATGTCCGGATCACTAGCGAGAGTGATGATTCCATTAGGCCCGGGCATCTTGAGCTTCATGTACCCGTAATGGGGTATTTCTTGGAAGATTGTAAACGCTTCCCGCCCTAGCAGAGCGTGATATCCGCTACTGAACAGGGCCACTTGGAACGTGACCTGTTCGGACCTGTAATTATCCGGCGTGCCGAACACCACATCTAGTGTGAGTTTTCCTGTACAGCGCGCTTCCCGACTGGGGATTATTCCTCTAAAGATTGTGCTGCTTCACTCAATGCGGTTCTAGTCTATTTCCATTTTTTGAAGGGTTTCCTCATAAATGAGGTTCAATCCGCTGCCGCCATCCATGAGTACCTTGGTAAGACGAAAGCCGTCCACTATTGGACTGAGGACCAATGCGGTTGGTGCTCGGGCTGTTCGGAATTTAGGTTCATCACTGGCGTTAAAAGTAATAGCCGAGTCACTCCATGGGTTTATTGTTGCTACTTGGTAGACTTCGGCAAGGCTGCGGAGTGTTCTTTTTCGCATATTATTTGATGTGAAAGTCTCGAAGACTGTTAATATCGTACTGGTGTCTCTGGGGTGGCTTTCTGTGGCTTCTGGAATTAGAAGATCTTCGCCAATTTTTGCCACCTGCCGGAGTATCCAACATGCTCTAAGGTTGTGAGTTGATGTGGCGCCCTCTGCACTGTGAATTTTACAGGGTCCATTAAGCCATCCTTCCAGTACGGTTCCGTGCCCTGTAGAGGGCTTTTGCTTTTTGGTATTGAACCCGGGTGTCTGGCGATGATGCACCCTTTTATTTCGGACTGGGTTTGTATTGAGGGCCGGATTGTCCCAAAATTTTATTTCGGTTTTCCAGGCGCTTTCCATCGCACAGTACTTTCATACTATGGACGCCAAGTCAGCGAAGCGTGTAATATCACGGCGACTTATGGCGTTGAGGATTCCCTTGTCCCTGCAATTATTGTAGAAGAATGAAATTGCATCTTCCTCGCGGCAGTCCTTTATCCTGTTCATAACTAGGAGGAATCTGGCCCAGTAATGATGTACTGTTTCTTCGGGCTCTTGCCTAATTTGGGATAGATCGCTTATGTACAGGTGGGTGGGTGGAATCAAATCCGAAACCTCACCCAATCTGAGACCCAGGGGCCAAGGAGTTTCCGAACTCGGAAGTTTGGATTCTTGGATGCTGTCCAATGAATCTAGCCCGTCGCCTGACTTTAAGTTCAGGTCTTGAGTGATGTCCTCACCTCCGCGGGTATCCGTCTTGGAGGGATAGGGAATATGGACATAGCTAGTCCTTAAGATAGATGAAGGGTCGCCGCACTGTCCCTCTACCACGGCAACGTGATGGGTGATCTGGGGAGAGTTAATCTCTCTCAGATCGGGTTTAGGCCCAATCTGGTCATAATCCGTAGCGACTCCCAGGGTGGTGATGCGATCCAAGAGCTCGTTTAGGGAAGAGAGCTCCATTGGATCTAGCTGCTCGGCGAATTCCGAGCTGACGTGAAGATTGCTTTCGATGACCCGAGAGGTCATCGTCGGCGCAGCAGCCGAACAAGCGTTCATAAGGAAACCACCTAGCCGGAGAGTTTGGCCGACAGCCAAAGCTCCCTTAGCAACGGTGTCGTCTTTAAAGACGGGATGAGGCATCCTTCCTGATGGCGACGGCACAGAGGAACTCTCAGTGAAAGCACCAATGTCGGTGTCAAAACCGGCGGATCTCGGGTAGGGGGTCCCGAACTGTGCGTCTAGGCGGATGGTAACAGGAGACAAGGGACACGATGTTTTTACCCAGGTTCGGGCCCTCTCGATGGAGGTAAAACCCTACTCCTACTTGATTAATATTGATGATATGGGTAGTACAAGAGTAGATCTACCACGAGATCAAGGAGGCTAAACCCTAGAAGCTAGCCTATGGTATGATTGTCGTTCCTACGGACTAAAACCCTCTGGTTTATATAGACACCGGAGAGGGCTAGGGTTACACAGAGTCGGTTACAATGGTAGGAGATCTACATATCCGTATCGCCAAGCTTGCCTTCCACGCCAAGGAAAGTCCCTTCCAGACACGGGACGAAGTCTTCAATCTTGTATCTTCATAGTCCATGAGTCTGGCCGAAGGTATAGTCCGGCTATCCGGACACCCCCTAATCCAGGACTCCCTCAGCGCCCCCCCTCCTAGTCCAATTTGGACCAGAGAAGGAGGGGGCGCGCGGCCTGCCCTGGTTGCCTCTCTCTCTCCACTAAAGCCCATTAGGGCCCATATACTCCTCGGGGGGTTCCGGTAACCCCCCGGTACTCCGGTATATGCCCGAACTCACTCGGAACCATTCCGATGTCCAAACATAGGCTTCTAATATATCGATTTTTACGTCTCGACCATTTTGAGACTCCTTGTCATGTGCGTGATCACATCCGAGACTCTGAACTACCTTCCATACATCAAAACACATAAACTCAAAATACCAATCGTCACCGAACGTTAAGCGTGCGGACCCTACGGGTTCGAGAACTATGTAGACATGACCGAGACACATCTCCGGTCAATAACCAATAGCGGAACCTGGATGTCCATATTAGCTCCCACATATTCTACGAAGATCTTTGTCGGTCAAACCGCATAATGATATACGTTGTTCCCTTTGTCATCGGTATGTTACTTGCCCGAGATTCGATCGTCGGTATCTCAATACCTAGTTCAATCTCATTACCGGCAATTCTCTTTACTCGTTCCGTAATGCATCATTTGGTAACTAACTCATTAGTCACATTGCTTGCAAGGCTTATAGTGATGTGCATTACCGAGAGGGCCTAGATACCTCTCCGATACTCGGAGTGACAAATCCTAATCTCGATCTATGCCAACTCAACAAACACCATCGGAGAAACCTGTAGAGCATCTTTATAGTCACCCGGTTATGTTGTGACGTTTGATAGCACACTAAGTGTTCCTTCGGTATTCGGAGTTGCATGATCTCATAGTCATAGGAACATGTATAAGTTATGGAGAAAGCAATAGCAACAAACTAAATGATCATCGTGCTAAGCTAACGGATGGGTCAAGTCAATCACATCATTCTCTAATGATGTGATCCCGTTAATCAAATGACAACTCATGTCTATGGTTAGGAAACATAACCATCATTGATTCAACGAGCTAGTCAAGTAGAGGCATACTAGTGACACTCTGTTTGTCTATGTATTCACACGTGTACTAAGTTTCCGATTAATACAATTCTAGCATGAATAATAAACATTTATCATGATATAAGGAAATATAAATAACAACTTTATTATTGCCTCTAGGGCATATTTCCTTCAGTGCTCTTGTCCCGGCATGTTTACTTTGATGAGATTTTTTCCCTTTCAGCAGGCATCGACGGTTTCCCCACCATCTCCGGACGCTCCTCCTCGTCAGACTTGTGGCACCCTTGCGCTCCCTCCGTCGTGTCGCTTGGTCACGCCTGCGACCCCGTCGGACTCTTCGTCCTCGGTCGTGACCTCGCCAACCTCGGTGTCCCCCTTGCTGGCACAGGAGGAGCCGGCTTCCCGGGTATCGCCGGCCTCCCACTCCCCGACTCAGGAGGAGTCGGCCTCCACTGGTACGGCGGTGCTCCCGTCCTCGGCTGATAAGTCCATTTTGCATCATGCTTTTATGTTGATATTTATTGCATTATGGGATGTTATTGCACATTATGGTACAATACTTATGCCTTTTCTCTCCTATTTTATAAGGTTTACGTGAAGAGGGAGAATGCCGGCAGCTGGAATTCTGGACTGGAAAAGGAGCAAATCTGAGAGACCTATTCTGCACAACTCCAAAGGTCATGAAAATTTACAGAGAATTATTCTGGAATATATAAAAAATATTGGGCAAAGAAAGCACCTGAGGGGACCCACCAGGCAGCCACAAGGGTCCTGGCGCGCCCCCTGCCTTGTGGGCCACCTGGAAGGCCCCGGGTGCCCATATTCTACTATATGAAGGTTTTTGTCCGGGAAAAAATTAGGAGGAAGCTTTCGGGATGAAGCGCCACCGTCTCGAGGCGGAACTTGGGCAGGACCAATCTAGGGCTCCGGCGGAGCTGTTCTGCCGGGGAATCTTCCCTCCCGGAGGGGAAAATCATCGTCATCGTCATCACCAACGATCCTCTCATTGAGAGGGATCAATCTCCATCAACATCTTCACCAGCACCATCTCCTCTCAAACCCTAGTTCATCTCTTGTATCCGATCTTTGTCTCAAAACCTCAGATTGGTACCCGTGGGTTGCTAGTAGTGTTGATTACTCCTTGTAGTTGATACTAGTTGGTTTATTCGGTGGAAGATCATATGTTCAGATCCTTAATGTTAATTAATACTCCTCTAATTATGAACATGAATATGCTTTGTGAGTAGTTACGTTTGTTACTGAGGACATGGGAGAAGTCTTGTTATAAGTAATCATGTGAATTTGGTATTCATTCGATATTTTGATGAGATGTATGTTGTCTTTTCTCTAGTGGTGTTATGTGAACATCGACTACATGACACTTCACCATGATTTGGGCCTAGGGGAAGGAATTGGGAAGTAATAAGTAGATGATGGGTTGGTAGAGTGACAGAAGCTTAAACCCTAGTTTATGCGTTGCTTCGTAAGGGGCTAATTTGGATCCACATGTTTCATGCTATGGTTAGATTTATCTTAATTCTTCTTTCGTAGTTGTGGATGCTTGCGAGAGGGGTTAATTATAAGTGGGAGGCTTGTCCAAGTAAGGACAGCACCCAAGCACCAGTCCGCCCACATATCAAATTATCAAAGTAACGAACGCGAATCATATGAGCATGATGAAAACTAGCTTGACAATAATTCCCATGTGTCCTCGGGAGCGCTTTGCTTTATATAAGAGTTCGTTCAGGCTTGTCCTTTGCTATAAAAAGGATTGGGCCACCTTGCTGCACCTTTGTTACACTTGTTACTTGTTACCCGTTACGAATTATCTTATCACACAACTATCTGTTACCGATAATTTCAGTGCTTGCAGAGAATACCTTGCTGAAAACCGCTTGTCATTTCCTTTTGCTCCTCGTTGGGTTCGACACTCTTACTTATCGAAAGGACTACGATAGATCCCGTATACTTGTGACTATCACTCGCCCCCAGCCGGGCCCTTGGAGGCCTCTTTGGCCCTGTCGCCGACCACGGCGTCGCCCTCGGCTGGGCTCCCGACGGCGTCGCCGACCCACTCGCTGGCTCAGGGGGAGCCGGCCTTCTCGTCCCCATCGGCACCTTCGTAGGCACCCATGGCCAGGCCCTCCGGTGCCTCTTCGGCCGCACCTTCGGCCTCGCCTTCCACGCCCTCTACTCCGACACTCGCGGCCTCGCCCGCTCCTTCGTCGTCTTCTGAGCCGCCGGTTGTGGCTCCCCGACGTGGTCCATGCCCGCCTGCCCCATCGCCTCATCATTCCATGGTGACGCGTGCCAAGGCCGGGGTCCATCAGCCGAACCCGCGCTACCACAATCTCAGCGCCACAGCCATCTCTCCAGTTCTGCGTTGAGTGATCCGCATTGGACCCCCGCCATGCGCGCTGAGTATGGTGCTCTTGTCGCCAATCGGACTTGGACCCTCATTCCTCGTCCTCCCAGGGCAAGCGTCATCTCTAGCAAGTGGGTTTTTCATCATAAACTCCTTCTGGACAGCTCTCTTGACAGGTGCAAGGCTCGCTGGGTTGTAGGTGGATTCACACAGCGTGTCGGCGTTAAGTTCTCCAAGACCTTCTCTCCGGTTGTCAAACCCGCCACGATCCATGTTGTCCTCCAGCTGGCCGCCTCTCGTCACTAACCCGTCCATCAGCTCGACATCAACAACGCCTTCTTGTACGGACATCTTCCGGAGCGGGTTCTCTGTCAACAGTCGGCCGGGTTTGTTAACCCTCAGCGTCCAGATGACGTCCATGAAGGAAATATGCCCTAGATGCAATAGTAAAGTTGTTATTTATATTTCCTTATATCATGATAAATGTTTATTATTCATGCTAGAATTGTATTAATCGGAAACTTAGTACATGTGTGAATACATAGACAAACAGGGTGTCACTAGTATGCCTCTACCTGACTAGCTCGTTGATCAAAGATGGTTAAGTTTCCTAGCCATGGACAAAGAGTTGTCATTTTATAAACGGGATCACACCACTAGAGAATGATGTGATTGACTTGACCCGTCCGTTAGCTTAGCACTTTGATCGTTTAGTTTACTGATATTGCTTTCTCCATAACTTATACATGTTCCTATGACTATGAGATTATGCAACTCCCGAATACCGGAGGAACACTTAGTGTGCTATCAAACATCGCAACGTAACTGGGTGACTATAAATATGCTCTACAGGTGTCTCCGATGGTGTTTGTTGAGTTGGCATAGATCGAGATTAGGATTTGTCACTCCGTGTATCGGAGAGGTATCTCTGGGCCCTCTCGGTAATGCACATCACTATAAGCCTTGCAAGCAATATGACTAATGAGTTAGTTATGGGATGTTGCATTACGGAACGAGTAAAGAGACTTGCCGGTAACGAGATTGAACTAGGTATTGAGATACCGACGATCGAATCTCGGGCAAGTAACATACCGATGACAAAGGGAACAACATATGTTGTTATGCGGTTTGACCGATAAAGATCTTTGTAGAATATGTAGGAACCAATATGAGCATCCAGGTTCCGCTGTTGGTTATTGACCGGAGATGAGTCTCCGTCATGTCTACATAGTTCACAAACCCGTAGGGTCCGCACGCTTAACGTTCGGTACGATCAGTATTATGAGTTTATGTGTTTTGATGTACCGAAGGTAGTTCGGAGACCCGGATATGATCACAGACATGACGAGGAGTCTCGGAATGGTCGAGACATAAAGATCGATATATTGGAAGCCTATGTTTGGACATTGGAATGGTTCCGGGTGAGTTCGGGCATTTACCGGAGTACCGGGGGGTTACCGGAACCCCCCTCCCAGTTCGGATTGGGCTTGGGGGCGCCCCCTCCTCCTCGCTCCCACTAAAGCCCACTAAGGCCCATATGGCTCCCGGGGGGTTCCGGTAACCTCCCGGTATTTCACCCGGAACACTTCCGATATCCAAACATAGGCTTCCAATATATCAATCTTTACGTCTCGACCATTTCGAGACTCCTCGTCATGTCCATGATCACATCCGGGACTCCGAACAACCTTCGGTACATCAAAATGCATAAACTCATAATATAACTGTCATCGTAACCTTAAGCGTGCGGACCCTACGGGTTCGAGAACAATGTAGACATGACCGAGACACGTCTCCGGTCAATAACCAATAGCGGGACCTGGATGCCCATATTGGCTCCTACATATTCTACGAAGATCTTTATCGGTCAGACCGCATAACAACATACGTTGTTCCCTTTGTCATCGGTATGTTACTTGCCCGAGATTCGATCGTCGGTATCCAATACCTAGTTCAATCTCGTTACCGGCAAGTCTCTTTACTCGTTCCGTAATACATCATCTCGCAACTAACTTATTAGTTGCAATGCTTGCAAGGCTTATGTGATGTGCATTACCGAGAGGGCCCAGAGATACCTCTCCGACAATCGGAGTGACAAATCCTAATCTCGAAATACGCCAACCCAACATCTACCTTTGGAGACACCTGTAATGCTCCTTTATAATCACCCAGTTACGTTGTGACGTTTGGTAGCACCCAAAGTGTTCCTCCGGCAAACGGGAGTTGCATAATCTCATAGTCATAGGAACATGTATAAGTCATGAAGAAAGCAATAGCAACATACTAAACGATCGGGTGCTAAGCTAATGGAATGGGTCATGTCAATCAGATCATTCAACTAATGATGTGACCTCGTTAATCAAATAACAACTTTTGTTCATGGTTAGGAAACATAACCATCTTTGATTAACGAGCTAGTCAAGTAGAGGCATACTAGTGACACTGTTTGTCTATGTATTCACACATGTATTATGTTTCCAGTTAATACAATTCTAGCATGAATAATAAACATTTATCATGATATAAGGAAATAAATAATAACTTTATTATTGCCTCTAGGGCATATTTCCTTCAGTCTCCCACTTGCACTAGAGTCAATAATCTAGATTACAGTAATGATTCTAACACCCATGGAGCCTTGGTGCTGATCATGTTTTGCTCGTGGAAGAGGCTTAGTCAATGGGTCTGCAACATTCAGATCCGTATGTATCTTGCAAATCTCTATGTCTCCCACCTGGACTAGATCCGCGGATGGAATTGAAGCGTCTCTTGATGTGCTTGGTTCTCTTGTGAAATCTGGATTCCTTTGCCAAGGCAATTGCACTAGAATTGTCACAAAAGATTTTCATTGTACCCGATGCACTAGGTATGACACCTAGATCGGATATGAACTCATTCATCCAGACACCTTCATTTGCTGCTTCCGAAGCAGCTATGTATTCCTCTTCACATGTAGATCCCGCCACGATGCTTTGCTTGGAACTACACCAACTGACAGCTCCACCATTTAAGAAAAACACATATTAGGTTTGTGACTTAGAGTCATACGGATCAGTGTCAAAGCTTGAATCGGCGTAACGGTTTACGACGAGATCTTTGTCACCTCCATATACGAGAAACATATCCTTAGTCATTTTCAGGTATTTCAGGATATTCTTGACTGCTGTCCAGTGATCCACTCATGGATTACTTTGGTACCTCCCTGCTAAACTGATAGCATGGAACACATCAGGTCTAGTACACAGCATTGCATACATGATAGAGCCTATGGCTGAAGCATAGGGAACACCTTTTATTTTCTCTCTATCTTCTGCAATGGTCGGCCATTGAGTCAGACTCAACTACACACCTTGTAATACAGGCAAGAACCCTTTCTTTGCCTGATCCATTTTGAACTTCGTCAACACTTTATCAAGGTATGTGCTTTGTGAAAGTCCAATTAAGTGTCTTGATCTATCTCTATAGATCTTGATGCCCAATATATAAGCATCTTTACCGAGGTATTTCATTGAAAAATTCTTATTCAAGTATCCTTTTATGCTATTCATAAATTCAGTATCATTTCCGATCAACAATATGTCATCTACATATAATATCAAAAATGCTACAAAGCTCCCACTCACTTTCTTGTAAATACAGGCTTCTCCAAAAGTCTGTATAAAACCATATGCTTTGATCACACTATCAAAACATACATTCCAACTCCGAGAGGCCTGCACCAGTCCATAAATGGATCGCTGGAGCTTGTACACTTAGTTAGCACCTTTTGGATCGACAAAACCTTCTGGTTGCATCATATACAACTCTTCTTTAAGATATCCATTAAGGAATGCAGTTTTGACATCCATTTGCCAAATTTCATAATCATAAAATGCGGCAATTGCTAACATGATTCGGACGGACTTAAGCATCGCTACGGGTGAGAAGGTCTCATCGTAGTCAACTCCTTGAACTTGTCGAAAAACTTTTGCAACAAGTCAAGCTTTGTAGACAGTAATATTACTGACAGCGTCAGTCTTCTTCTTGAAGATCCATTTATTCTCTATGGCCTGCCGATCATCGGGCAAGTCAACCAAAGTCCATACTATGTTCTCATACATGGATCCCATCTCAGATTTCATGGCCTCGAGCCATTTGCGGAACCTGGGCTAATCATCGCTTCCTCATAGTTCATAGGTTCGTCATGGTCAAGTAACATAACTTACAGAGCGTACCACTCTGGTGCGGATCTTACTCTGGTTGACCTACGAGGTTCGGCAGTAACTTGATCAGAAGTTTCATGATCATCATCATTAGCTTCCTCGCTTACTGGTGTAGGAATCATTGGAACTGATTTCAGTGATGAACTACTTTCCAATAAGGGAGAAGGTACAATTGTCTCGTCAAGTTCTACTTTCCTCCCACTCACTTCTTTTGAGAGAAACTCCTTCTCTAGAAAGGATCCATTCTTAGCAACGAATATCTTGCCTTCGGATCTGTGATAGAAGGTGTACCCAACAGTCTCCTTTGGGTATCCTATGAAGACACATTTCTCCGATTTGGGTTCGAGCTTATCAGGTTGAAGCTTTTTCACATAAGCATCGTAGCCCCAAAATTTAAGAAATGACAACTTGGGTTTCTTGCCAAACCACAGTTCATAAGGTGTCGTCTCAACGGATTTAGATGGTGCCCTATTTAACGTGTATGCAGCCGTCTCTAAAGCATAACCCCAAAACGATAGCGGTAAGTCAGTGAGAGACATCATAGATCGCACCATATCTAATAAATTGCGGTTACGATGTTCGGACACACCATTACGTTGTGGTGTTCCAGGTGGCGTGAGTTGCGAAACTATTCCACATTGTTTCAGATGAAGTCCAAACTCATAACTCAAATATTCACCTCCACGATCAGATCGTAGAAACTAGATTTTCTTGTTACGATGATTTTCCACTTCACTCTAAAATTCTTTGAACCTTTCAAATGTTTCAGACTTATGTTTCATTAAGTAGATATACCCATATCTGCTCAAATCATCTATGAAGGTGAGAAAATAACGATATCCGCCACGAGCTTCAATGTTCATTGAACCACATACATCAGTATGTATGATTTCCAATAACTCTGTTGCTTGCTCCCTTATTCCGGAGAACGGAGTTTTAGTCATCTTGCCCATGAGGCATGGATCGCAAGTACCAAGTTATTCATAATCAAGTGATTCCAAAAGTCCATCAGCATGGAGTTTCTTCATGCGCTTTACACCAATATGACTTAAATGGCAGTGCCACAAATAAGTTGCACTATCATTATTAAACTTATATCTTTTGGCTTCAACTATGAACATGTGTATCACTACTATTATGATTTAGTAAAAATAGACCACTCATCAAGGGTGCATGACCATAAAAGATATTACTCATATAAATAGAACAACCATTATTCTTTGATTTAAATGAATAACCGTCTCGCATCAAACAAGATCCAGATATAATGTTCATGCTCAACGCTAGCACCAAATAACAATTATTTAGGTCTAAAACTAATCCCGAAGGTAGATGTAGAGGTAGCGTGCCGGCGGCGATCACATCGACTTTGGAACTGTTTCCCACATGCATCGTCACCTCGTCCTTAGGCAATCTTCGCTTAATCCGTAGCCCCTGTTTCGAGTTGCAAATATTAGCAATAGAACCAGTATCAAATACCCAGGCGCTACTGCAAGCATTAGTAAGGTACACATCAATAACATGTATATCAAATATACCTTTCACTTTGCCATCCTTCTTCTCCGCCAAATACTTGGGGCAGTTCTGCTTCCAATGACCAGTCCCTTTGAAGTAGAAGCACTCAGTCTTAGGCTTAGGTCCAGACTTGGGCTTCTTCACTTGAGCATCAACTTTCTTGCCGTTCTTCTTGAAGTTCCCCTTCTTCCCTTGACCCTTTTTCTTGAAACTGGTGGTCTTGTTGACCATCAACACTTGATGCTCCTTCTTGATTTCTACCTCCACAGCCTTTAGCATTGCGAAGAGCTCGGGAATTGTCTTATCCATCTCTTGCATATTATAGTTCATCACGAAGCTCTTATAGCTTGGTGGCAGTGATTGAAGAACTCTGTCAATGACACTATCATCACGAAGATTAACTCCCAGTTAAGTCAAGTGGTTGTGGTACCCAGACATTCTGAGTATATGTTCACTGACAAAACTATTCTCCTCCATCTTGCAGCTATAGAATTTATTGGGGACTTCATATCTCTTAATCCGGGCATTTTCTTGAGATATTAACTTTAACTCCTGGAACATCTCATATGCTCCATGACGTTCAAAACATCGTTGAAGTCCCGGTTCTAAGCCGTAAAGCATGGCACACTGAACTATCGAGTAGTCATCAGCTTTGCTCTGCCAGGTGTTCACAACATCTAGCATTGCTCCTGCAGCGGGTTTGTCACCTAGTGGTGCTTCTAGGACGTAATTCTTCTGTGCAGCAATGGCGATAATCCTCAAGTTACGGACCCAGTCCATGTAGTTGCTACCATCATATTTCAACTTAGCTTTCTCTAGGAACGCATTAAAATTCAACGGAACAACAACACGGGCCATCTATATACAACAACATAGACATGCAAAATACTATCAGGTACTAAGTTCATGATAAATTAAAGTTCAATTAATAAAATTACTTAAGAACTCCCACTTAGATAGACATCCCTCTAATCATCTAAGTGATCACATGATCCACATCAACTAAACCATGTTCGATCATCACGTGAGATTGAGTAGTTTTCAATGGTGAACATCACTATGTTGATCATATCTACTATATGATTCACGCTCGACCTTTTGGTCTCAGTGTTCCGAGGCCATATCTGTATATGCTAGGCTCGTCAAGTTTAACTCGAGTATTATGCGTGTGCAAAACTGGCTTGCACCCATTGTATGTGAACGTAGAGCTTATCACACCCGATCATCACGCGGTGTCTCGGCCCGACGAACTATAGCAACGGTATGCTCAGGGAGAACACTTATACCTTGAAATTTAGTGAGAGATCATCCTATAATGCTACCGTTGAACTAAGCAAAATAAGATGCATAAAGGATAAACATCACATGCAATCAATATAAGTGATATGATATGGCCATCATTATCTTGTGCCTTTGATCTCCATCTCCAAAGCACTGTCATGATCACCATTGTCACCGGCTTGACACCTTGATCTCCATCGAAGCATCATTGTCGTCTTGCCAACTATTGCTTCTATGACTATCACTACCACTTTGTGATAAAGTACAGCAATTACATGGCGATTGCATTTCATACAATAAAGCGACAACCATATGGCTCCTGCTAGTTGCCGATAACTGTGTTACAAAACATGATCATCTCATACAATAAAATTTAGCATCATGTCTTGACCATATCACATCACAACATGCCCTGCAAAAACAAGTTAGACGTCCTCTACTTTGTTGTTGCAAGTTTTACGTGGCTACTACGGGCTGAGCAAGAACCGTTCTTACCTACGCGTCAAAAACCACAACATGGTATAGTGATTGCTTTTTGATCTTCAGAAAGAACCATGTTCATTGAATCCTATTCAACTGAAGTTGGAGAAACAGACACCCACTAGCCACATGTGTGCGAAGCACGTCGGTAGAACTAGTCTCGTGTAAGCGTACGCGTAATGTCGGTATGGGCCGCTTCATCCAAGAATACTGCCGAATCAAGAATCAACTAGTGATGGCAAGCAATATGTATATACCCATGCCCACAACTCCTTTGTGTTCTACTCGTGCATATAACATCTACGCATAGACCTGGCTCAGATGCCACTATTGGGAAATGCAGTAATTTCAAAAAAATTCCTACGCACATGCAAGATCATGGTGATGCACAGCAATGAGAGGGAAGAGTGTTATCTACGTACCCTCGTAGATCGTAAGTGGAAGCGTTATGACAACGCGGTTGATGTAGTCGTACGTCTTCACGATCGACCGATCCTAGCAGCGAAGGTACGTCACCTCCGCGATCTGCACACGTTCGGCTCGGTGACGTCCCACGAACTCATGGTCCAGTAGAGTGTCAAGGGAGAGCTTCATCAGCACGATGGCGTCATGACGGTGATGATGATGCTACCGGAACAGGGCTTCGCCAGAGCACTGCTACGATATGACCGTGGTGGGTTATGGTGGAGGGGGGCACCGCACATGGCTAAGAGATCAATGATCAACTTGTGTGTCTATGGGGTGCCCCCTCCCTGTATATAAAGGAGTGGAGGAGGGGAAGGGGGCCGGCCTCCTAGGCGCGCCCTGAGGGGAGTCCTACTCCCACCGGGACTAGGATCCCCCTTCCCTAGTTGGATTAGGAGAGAAGGAAGGGGGAGGAAAGAGGAAGGAAAGGGGGGCGGCCCCCTCCCAATTCGGATTGGGCTTGGGGGGACGCGCCCCCTTCTTTGCTCCCTTCTCCTCTCTCCCACTGAGGGAGCCCTGGATTAGGGGGTCTCCGGACAGCCGGACTATATCCTTTGGCCGGACTGTTGGACTATGAAGATACAAGATTGAAGACTTCGTCTCGTGTCCGGATAGGACTCTACTTAGCGTGGAAGGCAAGCTAGGCAATACGGATATGTATATCTCCTCCTTTGTAACCGACCTTGTGTAACCCTAGCCCCCTCCGGTGTCTATATAAACCGGAGGGTTTTAGTCCGTAGGACAACATACAATCATACCATAGGCTAGCTTCTAGGGTTTAGCCTCTCTGATCTCACGGTAGATCAACTCTTGTAATACTCATATCATCAAGAACAATCAAGCAGGGCGTAGGGTATTACCTCCATCAAGAGGGCCCGAACCTGGGTAAACATCGTGTCCCCTGCCTCCTGTTACCATCCACCTTAGACGCACAGTTCGGGACCCCCTACCCGAGATCCGCCGGTTTTGACACCGACATTGGTGCTTTCATTGAGAGTTCCACTGTGTCATCATCATAAGGAGGATGGCTCGCCTCGTTGTCAAGGACAACATCATATCTGGGGGAGCCCTGGCTGTAGGCCAAACTCTCTGACTAGGCGGCTTCGTCATGACCGCCCGCTCGGCCGCTGCGCCGACGATGACCTCTCAGGTCATCGAAAATAGCCTCCACATCGGCTCAAAATTTGCCGAGCAGATGGATCCAATGGAGCTCTCCTCTTTGAACGAGCTCTTGGATCGCATTGCTGCTTTGGGGTCACTACGGACTACGATCGGATCGAGCTTAAACCCGACCAAAGGGAGATTAACTCTCCGCCGGTCACCCATCAGATAGCGATGGTGGAAGAGCAATGCGGCGATTCTCCCTCTATCCCATGGACGAACTATGTCCATATTCCCGAGCTCTCCGAACAGGATACTCGCTCACCGGAGGACACCGCCCTAACCCTGAATCCAGAATCAGGCTGCATACCGAACCCATAGGGCAACATCCCGGAGCCCGAACTTCCAAGATCGGAAACTCCCCTGCCCCGAGATCACAGATTGGGTCAAGGTCTGGACTTAAATCCTCCCACCCACCCAGATACAAACGATCTTTCCCACATTAGGCAGGCGCCCCAAGAGACAGTACATCACTATTGGGCCAGATTCCTCCTTGTAATGAACAAGGTCAAGGACTGTCGCGAGGAAGATGCAATTTCGTTCTTTTGCAACAATTGCACGGACAAGGAAGTCCTCAACGCCATAAGTCGTCGTGACGTAGCACACTTCGTTGACTTGGCGGCCATAGTACGGAAATACTGTGCGATGGAAAGGGCCTGGAAAACCCAAACGCAATTTTGGGATAATCCGGCTCTGATAAAACCCCCAGTCCGAACTAAAAGGGTGCACTCTCATAAGTCGCCCGACTCAATTACAAAGAAGCAAAAGCCCACTACAGGGCGTGGAACCGTATTGGAAGGATGGCTTAACGGGCCCTACAAAATCCAAATCCATAGTACAGCGGATACCATATCAACACACAGCCTTAGAGCATGTTGGGTACTCCGGCAGGTGGCCAAAAGCGGTGAGGATCTTCTCACCCAAAATACCTCAGAGCACCTTACCATGAATAACAATACAATATTAACAGTCTTCGAGACCTTCGCCTCAAATAATAGGCGTAAGCGAGCACTCCACAGCCTTGCCGAAGTCTGCCACATGGCAGCAATAAATCCATGGAGCGACACGGCTATCACCTTCAATGCCAGTGACGAACCTAACTTCTGAACAGCCAGAGCACTAGCCGCTTTGGTCCTCAGTCCAATTGTGGACGGCTTTCGGCTCACTAAGGTGCTCATGGACGGCGGCAGCGGATTAAACCTCATTTAGGAGGAAACTCTCCAAAAAATGGAAATAGACAACAACCGTATTGAGCAAAGCAGTACGACCTTCCGAGGAATCATCCCTAGTTGGGAGGTACGTTGTGCTGGGAAAATCACACTTGATGTGGTATTCGGCACTCCGGAGAATTACAGGTCTGAAGAAATTACATTCCAAGTGGCCCCATTCAGTAGCGGATACCACACCCTTCTAGGGCGGGAGGCATTCATGATTTTTCAAGCCATACCCCATTACGGGTACATGAAGCTCAAAATGCCCGGACCCAAGGGAATTATCACTCTATCTAGTGATCCGGACATAGCACTCCGCGCCGAGAACAAAACAGCCGCACTAGCCCTCGAGGCATTATCCAAAGCCCTTGTGGCGGAGGAGTTAACAGCGTTGCGCTCCACGGTGGACAGGGACGACATGATACTAGACAAAAGATCCAAGTCCACCTCCTTTAAACCAGCAGACGAAATAGTTAAATTCTAAGTCCATCCAACGGATCCTACAAAAACAGCATCCATTGGGGCACAATTAGACCCCACTGTAGATGCCGCACTACGGGAGTTTTTGCGCGAGAACTGGGATATATCCGCCTGGCATCCTTCAGACATGCCAGGAATCCCACGCAAATTGGCCGAGCATAGCCTTAATATTCTAAAAGGATTCAAGCCGGTCAAGCAGACTCTTCGGCATTTCTCTGAACCTAAGCGACAAGCCATGGGAGAGGAGCTGGCCAAGCTACTGGAAGCCGGATTCATTAAAGAAATAAAACATACGGATTGGCTAGCAAACCTGGTGATGGTACCAAAGAAGGACAAATCCTGGCGCCTATGTGTTGACTTCAAAGACCTTAATAAGGCTTGCCCAAAGGATCCCTTCCCACTCCCTCGCATCGATCAAATCATCGATGCTACCGCAGGACACGAATCATTGTGCTTCCTCAACGCATACTCCGGTTACCACCAGATTAAGATGGCGGAGTCTGATCAAGCCGCAACGGCATTTATCACGCCATACGGCCCCTTCTGTTTTAACACAATGTCCTTCGGGCTCAAAAATGCCGGCGCAACATATCAGCGCATGATCCAGACATGTCTGGAAAAGCAGATCGGTAAGACTGTGGAGGCATATGTAGATGATGTGGTCATTAAAACCAGACACGTTGACTCTTTAATAGACGACTTGAGGCTCACGTTCACCAATCTCCGAACATACGACATTAAGCTCAATCCGGAAAAATGCATTTTTGGCGTTCCCGCCGGAAAGCTCCTGGGCTTCTGTCGGATTTCGAGTTCCGGCAGACCCTTAAGGTTCAAACTCTGGGGTGCGCACGGAGATCTTTCCCCTACCGACTCACGCTTCTATGGCTCGCAAGAAATCTAGGCTGGAAAGAAGAACACACAAAGGACACGAGGTTTATACTGGTTCGGGCCACCGATGTGGTGTAATACCCTACTCCAGTGTGTGGTGTGGTGGATTGCCTCAGGGGCTGATGATGAACAATACATGGGGAAGAACGGCCTCGCGAGAGGTGTTCTTGAGCTGGTGCGGTGTGTTCTACTCGGTCTGGATCTCTCTCTCTCTCTTTATCTTCTCTCTTTCTTTCTCTTTCTTTCTCTTTCTTTCTCTCTTCTTTTTTCCTCTCCTTCTCTCTTCTTTTTTCCTCTCCTTCTCTCTTCTTTTTTCCTCCCTCCTTCCCCATGGTGGTTAGTCCTATTTATAGAGGCCCTGGTCCTCTTCCCAAATAATGAGTGGGAAGGGCGCCAACAATTGGCCATTTTGAAGGGGAATATCTAGTACAAGTTATCATGACCAAAGGTGGTCTTCGGCTGCCAAAAGCACTGGTGATGACGCCGTCTTGGACTCCACGGTGACCTCCGTCCTGCCGCTCTGCTGGTCTTGGTCTCGTTGCACCGAAATGGTAACCTTTGCCCGATGCCTTGGCCTGTGCTTGCTCCCTTTGCACCGAAGGGGAAACAAGGACACTGCGTAGGTCGGCGCCCGCCTAATCTCGATCGTCATGGCTTGTGTCACGGGCTCCTCGCGAGGCACCCCTGCCTTGATCTCTTCGCCTCCTCACGAGCCTGCCTGATGAGGCTACTCCTGAGGAAGCCTCCTGTCGTCCGCCCCGCAAGGCTTGGCCCCTCGCGAGGGTCTTGAGCTTGAGCTGATGAAGCTGGGCCGCACTGGGCCCCCACTCGAGCCACGCCGCAGGCCGCAGGCAGGCAAGTCTGGGGACCCCCATTCTCAAAACGCTGACAGTAGCCCCCAGGCCCAAGGCGCGCCCGGGCTTGGCTTAGCAGAGAAGCGAAGGGCCAAGCGCGAAGCGCCGCGGGCCCCAATAGCCTGCGGCCTTGGGTGCCGCATGGTGATTGGTTGGACGTGGGCGTCTGCGCTTCCCCACAACGCCTCGGCAACCGCTCGACTTGACAAGTCCCTGCATGCAGAGAAATGGGTCATGATTACCTGCGATCGTGGTGGCTGGCGGTTGGCCTTCTCCGGCTATAAGTATGGGGCCGCATGAGCCTCGTTAGCTTATCCCTTCCCGCTACTCCTTTCCTTCCTCTTCCTCATCCTTGCTTCTCCTTACGCCAATGGCACCAATCCGTCGGTTTTCTGCAGAAGAGAAGGGAAAGGCCCCCCGAGAAGGTCCTGACCCTCTTCCGCCGAAGAAACGGCTAGTCCCCTGCCTCTGAGATGAGGTTGCTTGGCAGGAGGCGTCGAGGCCCTGGTACGAGCGGCCGCCGCCTGGGTTTCCACTACCCTTGTACGCCCGAATCGAGGGCCCTGGGGAAGAGGGCGTCGAGCGACACCGACGATGCCGCCGCCGACACCGGTGAGTCACAGCGGTGCGCGTCGTTCCTCCTGGAGTCCACGCCGAGGGCTCCTCCTGTGAGCTCGTGCTTCACGCCGCCATGCCCCCATGCTCTTGGATCCGCCTTCCTCCCTCCTTCGCCTTTGAGATGCCGCCGAGCGGGTCTCTGGAGCTCTGGCTGCACCACGCCGACTACAGCACCCTCGCGACCGGAGCGGAGGTCGCGGTCGTCGCTCCGGGCAAGGTCTACATGACCCGGGGGTGGGGTGAGATCGCCCGGGTCTGCCGGACGGACGGTGCCCTCGTAATTCATCTTGAATACAATGGCGCCTCCCTGATGTTCTTCAAGGTCTTCGATGCTGAAGGACGCCGGTTGGAGTGTTGCCCCAAGGAAAGCGGCAGGGGCATCGGACTGGCGAGGACCTGACCTGCCCATCGGCCCTCCAGCAGCTCTTCAGGCGGCAGCGGAGGAGCTGGAGAATCCAGCGGCTCCCCCGAGCTTCTCGTGACTCCGGAGACGAGCGACGACAGCTACGAGCCTCCGAGCTCGTGTCGTGCTTGGAGTAGGGCAACTGCATCGGGCCGCCGACACCACTGATCTGGGTGGGGTTGGCGCCGGCACCGGGCAGTCCACTGTTGATGATGGTGTCGCTTGCGGAGGCGCGGGCAATTAGTGTTCCTTAGGATTAGCACCTTTTGTTCCCTGCGAGGAATCGAAGCAACACCCCGTGGGGGTATGTAAGGCGCCTGCCATGCTTCTGCGAACATTATATCCCTAATATGAATCGATGCGAGATGCTTGTCTTATCCCAGCTCGGCTCCCCCTTTCTATCCTCACAAGGACTTAGCGCTCTACGCTGACAGGTCCCAGTCCCCAGGCAGGCTTCAGCCGTCGCTGGTATGCCAGGTCGGGATGCCGTGGTCAAGACCAGGAGGTGAGCGGCCCGAGGTCCGGTAAGAGCCCCCAAGTCACGATGCTCGGGAGGTTCCCTTTATCGCTCGAGCAGCCATCGCTGGGCGAGAAAGGAAGGCAACGTCGTTGTGACGGAGCTGCACTAGGCGAGGGTTTGGTGTTGCGTTGGTCGAGCTCCTGTAAGGGTGTGACTTATCTTTTGAGTTTGGGGTAGTTCTTCGACGGGGCGCCCGGCCCGAGTGGCGGTAGCTGAGGTGCTGCTGGGTTAGGTCCTCGCGAGCTTCTTCCCACTTTGCCACACTTTCCTTAATGCTTTACGTCCTCAGGTCCCGGCCCTCGAGTGAGCTCAGCCGCCGCTGGTATGATAGGTCGCGATGCCGTGGGTCAAGGCCAGGCGTGAGGGCTGGAGAGCCAGTAGGAGCCCATGAGTCGCGATGCTCAGGCGCCCCCCTTTTAACGTGCAAGCGGTCCGTGCCGGAGAGAGGGAGAGGTAGCCCGCGATGTCCCCAACGTTGCTCCTGGAGTGGGTCCTGCATACTAATCATAAGGAAAGACAAGACCTGTCGCTACGGTTGCTAGCCAACCATTGGTCGCTCTGAGGGCCTGGTGAGGTGGTGCCTTGCGGGGCTGCCGCGGCCAGAGCTCGACCACTCAGATTTATCGGCGTTGCAGGGACGGACCCGTACGCAGACGTCGTGCCAGAGCGAGCGGCTCCATGGATAGGTGTCAATCGAGCAGGCGATTAGGTCAGGTATGTTAAGTACGAAGGAGAAAATCTATTTCAGGTAGATGCGGGAAAAGCAGACGTTGCTGGGCTAGGCCCGAGCAGCTTGGGGATGATGCAGCCCGAGGGGCGCCCCCAACAAGGTAGGTAAAGAGCGTAAGCAAAACGGATACATGCCGCAGGGACGGACCCATGCGACCTGGGAACGACGCGGCCCTGTGGGCTCTCCCAGCTAAAAATAGAACTTGAAAGATGTCACCTGATGCCGTTGAAGATGAAGTGATGCCGAAGAAGTGGGCGACGCGCGGTGAAGACGTCGACCCTCACGAGCCCCCGGGCCCGGTAGCCTCGGGAGGCTCCGGGGGCACGGGTAGGTCTTCGAGGGCCATCTTCACCTCCGCCAGGACCGCACTATGCCTGACCTCCTGAGCCTCCAGAATGCTCCTCAGCAGGCGCGGATGAGCGGCGACCGCGTTCGGCAGGCCGAAAGGCATGCGAACGTAGCTGTGAGGTGGAGCCTCGTAACGCTCCACGCGCGAAGGCCAAAGGCGCTCCTGAGATGCAGCTCGGTTGAGCCCTGGCACGTCGATGCAGACGCGCAGCCCACCATCCTCACCTGGATGTGGGGCCACGGCGGGCAAGCGGCGGCTGCCGCGCATGACTCTCGACTCCTTTAGCTCCTGGGTGTTTCCTGCGATGAACTCCTGAGGGTTTGGTCTTCCTTGCCTCGTACCTTCCTGAGGGAAACGTGCCTGGAAGCACCCCTCCAAGTGGTGCCCGAGCGCCTCCCTCATGACCTTGGCAAAGTCGGTGGCTCTCCAAGAAAGAGCCCCCGAGCCCTGCCTGAGAAGGGCGTCGGGCGCGCTTTCCTATGCGACAGAGGGTGGCGCTCCCTGAACGGGCGCGGATCCTGACACAACGCCTCCGGAGGCACCTGCCTCCTTATGGCTTGGGCCAGGCAAAGCCTTCTTCTTCTTAAGGGTCGCCTCGGGAAGTGTTCCGCTCCTGTGATCTGGGTCTTCGATTGCCGCGGCTTGGAACGCACACTCAAGTGAACACACCACGTCCCTTTCCTCACAGGGTACGGTGATGACTCCACCGCTTCCTGGCATCTTGAGGACATTGTAGCCATGGTGAGTCACTACCATGAACTTGGCTAGGGCTGGGTACCCGAGGATGGTGTTGTATGGCAGGCGAATGTGGGCGGCGTCGAAGTCGATGAGCTCGGTGCAGTAGTTGTTGCGCTGCCCGAAGGTGACTGGCAGGCGAACTTGCCCTATCGGAACAGTGGAACCATCAGTGACTCCTAAGAAAGGCTTGGTCGGCTGGAGCTGATCAAACGGCACTTGGAGATTGTCGAACGTCTCGACGGACAAGACGTTGAGTCCTGCTCCGCCATCAATGAGGGTCCGGGTGACCTACACGTTGCTGATGACTAGGGAGCAAAGCATCAGGAGAACTCCGGCCGTTGCCGCGCACTTGAGCTGATCCGCTGAGCTGAACGTGATGGCGCACGCAGACCACCTAAGAGGGCGTGTGGCCTCAAGCTTGGGGAGGACTGCATTCACCTCACGAGCAAACTGCTTGAAGATGCGTTGTGATGCTGGGGCCTGGGCGCCACCCAAGATGCAAGTGATTGCGCGCGGCTCCTGGAAGCCCCCAGCCCCCTCATCTTGATGTTGGTCTTCGTTCCTTCTTGGTGGTGGTGGTAGAGGAGGGAGGCCTGCATTGCCGTGCGGGCGATCCTCACGAGGCTGATCCCTCCAGTCTCCCTCGCGAGGCTGGTCCTGCCAGCGATCCTCGCGAGGTCGATCACACCACCCTTGGCGAGGGCCACGGTCTTCCCATCGTCCTCCACCTCTTCCTCCTCCTCGACCATAGCCCCTGTTGTTGCGCTCGGGGCGTCGGCCATACGCCCTCGCACGGCCCTGAGCTCTTGGCATTCGTTGGTGTTGTGGGTGTCGAGGTCGTGGTACACGTAGTATCGGATGCCCTTGGATGACTCAGGCTGATCCCTGCCTCGCTTGGTGTCTGGTTCCGCTGCGAGCACGGCAGCTCCCTTATGCTTCACATCCTTAGCCTTGGGCTTTTTCTCTTCTGGGTTGGCAGCTGGGAGCTCGAGGAGGGAGAGGCGTCCTTCCTCAGCCCTGGCGCACTTGGTCGCCAAGTTGAACAACTCCAGGGATGTGCACAGGTCTTCATGGATTGCCAGCTCCTCCTTTATCTTGATGTCGCACACGCCATCGGAGAAGGCTGAGATAATGGCTTCCTCAGTCACCCTGGGGTCTTGAGGCGAGCGTTGTTGAAGCGTTGGATGTATTTCTGCAGGGTTTCCCCTGGCTGTTGCTTGATGCGGCGCAGGTCGCTTATGGCTGGGGGCCGGTCGCAAGTGCCTTGGAAGTTGGTGATGAAGCGAGTGCGCATCTCGTCCCAGGAGGAGATTGTGCTGGGAGCCAGGTTCAGGAGCCAGGTGTGGGTGCCGTCCTTGAGCGCCATGGGAAATCAGTTCGCCATGACCTTTTCATCTCCGTTGGCGGCTTCGATGCCCAGCTCGTAGAGCTGTAGGAATTCCGCGGGGTCCGCCGTGCCATCGTAGCGAGGGGGCATATCAGGCTTGAACTTGCCTGGCCATGTGACGCCGCGTAGCTCGGGGGTGAAGGCGCGGCAGCTTGCTGTGGCCACCGGCGCCCTTTGCTGGTGCTGGGCCTGCTCCTGGTGATTACCACGCGCCGCGGCTTGGAGCAGCGCGGGGTCTCGGCGTGGAGGCGTAGGGATGCGACCTTGGCGCGCCGGTGCTGGGAGCGCGCGAGCACCTTCTTGGGGACGAGGGATCTCTTGGCAGCTCCCTTCTTGCCGCGCAAGCGCCGGACGTGGAGGGTCTCACCCTGGGGCTGCGCACCTTGGAGCCAGGGCGCCTTCTTGGGGAGGAGGTGGCGGAGGCGCCTCCTGATCCTCGCCCCCCGCGCGGAATGGAGGGCGAGGCAGCGAGAGGGACGGCAAAGGAGAGCCCCCTACGGCGCTGACGATCTCGGTGATGCGGGCGAGCCAGCGCTCGTAGAGGTCGTCGACGGGGCGGTAGTGCAGGAGCTCTCTTGCCAGGAGCAGCGCGGCGTGCGCGTCCGTGGGGGCGCGACGGGCGTGGGACGACGAACAGGCCGGAGTCGGTGACGGGGTTGCGGTGCGGCCCTCCCGCCGCACCGAAGGATGCTGGGACGAGGCCTGCTGCTCGTTCCCTGCCGGGTCGGTGGCGGCGTTGGCGGCAGGCGATGGGGAACGATGAGGGCGTCTGCCGACGGGCGACGCGGGTGGCGAGAGCAGCCCGGCACTCGGCGCGAGCCCGACGAGCGTCAGCCATGGACACGACAGAAGATCACACGCGAACAGCGGAAGAAAGATTACGGTGGCCTCCGAAGTACCACTCAATGACATAATAAACAACCGCGATACCACGGGCCGGATTGCCAAATGGGCCATTGAGCTCCTCCCGTTCGACATAACATATAAGCCATCACGAGCCATTAAGTCACAAGTACTGGACGATTTCGTAGCCGAATGGACAGAAGCCGAACTCCCTAAAGAGTACGGCGCATACTCCAATTGGATCATGCACTTCGACGGCTCTAAAATGCTGGCTGGTCTGGGGGCTGGCGTTGTTTTGACGCCCCCCACCGGAGATACGGTGCAATACGTGCTCCAAATACTATATACAGACTCCAATAACGCAGCCGAATACGAGGCCCTATTACACGGCCTCCGGATGGCAGTCTCCATGGGCATCCAACGCCTAGAGGTGCGTGGGGACTCGAACCTTGCAATATCCCAAATAAATGGAGACTTCGATGCCAAGGATCCGAAAATGGCGGCATATCGCAACGCCGTCCTCAAAATGTCAGCTCGGTTCGAGGGGCTTGAATTCCACCATGTGGCTCGGGAAAACAACAAGGCGGTGGACATCCTAGACCGTATCGGCTCTAAATGTGACCCTGTCCCACCGAACATCTTCCTGGAAAGAATGTTTAAACCATCCGTGGTATGGGAAGGGGACACCAGCAAAAATAGTCCGGACCCGGCCACAACCCCAGATACCGAATACTCTGACACAATCGGAGGCTCTGCCACCGAAATAACACCTTCAGCCCATGTAATAATGGCGGTCATCGCCCCGTGGACAGAACCATTTCTGGCCTACCTAACTAGACAGGAATTACCCGAGGACCAAAATGAGGCCCGCTGCATAGTGCGGCGATCTAAAGCCTACAAGGTCCATGAGGGAGAGCTTTATAAGTAAAGCACAACCGGAGTCCTTCAAAGGTGCATCTCTGAAGAGGAAGGGCGTAAGCTTTTGGCAGAAATCCATGTCGGACTCGGCGGCCACCACGCCACAGCCCGGACCCTTGTAAGCAAGGCCTTCCGTACAGGTTTTTATTGGCCGACGGCCCGGGCAGATGCACAGCATCTGGTACAACATTGTGTCGGTTGCCAGCTTTTTGCAAACCAAAGCCACATGCCACCTACCGCCCTCCAAACAATCCCCATTACTTGGCCCTTTGCGGTCTGGGGGCTCGACATGGTCGGACCCCTCAAAGGGGGAACCCATAAGAAAAAATACCTACTGGTCATGGTGGATAAATTCACCAAATGGATAGAAGCCAAACCTGTCAAAATGGCTGAATCCGGACCGGTGATAGACTTCATATCCGGGGTTGTACACCGTTATGGCGTCCCCCACAACATCATCACTGACAATGGCACGAACTTTACAGCCGACGAGGTGAAACTTTGGTGCAGCAACATGGGCATCAAGCTCGATTATGCTTATGTCTATCATCCGCAAACTAATGGTCAAGTCGAACGAGCGAATGGTCTTATCATGAGCGGCATTAAACCCAGATTAGTCCGGTTTTTAAAGAAATCAGACACTCATTGGGTAGAGGAGCTTGACTCCATACTTTGGGGGCTGCGGACCACGCCGAATCGCACTACTGGATACACACCGTTTTTTATGGTGTACGGCGCCGAGGCGGTGCTGCCTTGTGACATAATTCATGACTCACCTCGAGTGCGCATGTATGAAGAAAGAGAGGCCGAGCTCGATCGGCGGGATAGTTTGGATGCCCTGGAGGAGGAGCACGACGTGGCAAAAACCCATTCCGCATTCTATCAGCAACAGGCTCGAAGGTATCAAAGCAGAGAAGTGCGGGCGAAAACCTATAACGTTGGCGAACTAGTTCTACGCCTGACGGAGAAGAAAAAGAACAAGCTCAAGCCCAAATGGGAAGGTCCCTTCATTATCGACCAGGTTCTGACCGGTGGAGTGTACCGTCTGCGGGATGCATCGAATAATCGACTCGAGCCAAACCCATGGAACGCAGCCAGACTCCGAAGCTCTATGAATTTTTTGCACATCTGTTTTTTCTCTCTTTCTTTCTCTCTTTTCTCTTCAAGGCCCTAAAGGGCTACACTTGTGTCTTGGTTACACAATCTTGATGCGCTAACCGTGGTCAATATACCTGGGGGCTTCCTATACAGAAGCTTAATATAATTAACTTTCCGGGCTTTATGCCCTGCACATGTGTTATTCTTCTGCATGTACCTTTTTCGCCATTATATGCATCGATATGACTTAAGTTTTGGCCAAGCTGGGTTGCCTGGCTCTTGTATTTATGCCCTACGTTCCCGTTAATTCGGCTAGGGCATAAGGGGAGCACCTCTGCGATTGTTATTGCCGGGTAATCCGGATGTGTACCTCAGACTGGGTGAAGCTGAAAGCTAGTGTTCTTAAGGGAATATTCAGTCGGTGAATAAAAGATGACTTTCATTTCAATTACTACACGCCCCCAGATGTTTTTATCCTGCATCTCGCAGTTCGGACATGCATATTAGGGCATGCGTACCCAGGGAAATGAACCCTTAACGGAACTATTCTCCCTGGAAGATGTTTCTTACTATCCATGTAATATAACATAGCTAGTTGGGTACTTGTCTGTTCAAGCACTTATGACCCCTACACCTGGTTTCCATGCATACCCTGGTTTTTATATAACCGAGTGGGTATTCGGATACACTCCGGACTATCGGGTCCAGAGGTTGAAGCAAAAAGTGAAGGAAATATGCCCTAGAGGCAATAATAAAGTTATTATTTATTTCCTTATAATCATGATAAAGGTTTATTATTCATGCTAGAATTGTATTAACCGGAAACATAATACATGTGTGAATACATAAACAAACAAAGTGTCACTAGTATGCCTCTACTTGACTAGCTCGTTAATCAAAGATGGTTATGTTTCCTAACCATGAACAATGAGTTGTTATTTGATTAACGGGATCACATCATTAAGAGAATGATCTGATTGACATGACCCATTCCATTAGCTTAGCACCCGATCGTTTAGTATGTTGCTATTGCTTTCTTCATGACTTATACATGTTCCTATAACTATGAGATTATGCAACTCCCGTTTACCGGAGGAACACTTTGGGTACTACAAAACGTCACAACGTAACTGGGTGATTATAAAGGAGTACTACAGGTGTCTCCAAAGGTACATGTTGGGTTGGCATATTTCAAGATTAGGTTTTGACACTCCGATTGTCGGAGAGGTATCTCTGGGCCCTCTCGGTAATGCACATCACATAAGCCTTGCAAGCATTGCAACTAATGAGTTAGTTGCGGGATGATGTATTACAGAACGAGTAAAGAGACTTGCCGGTAACGAGATTGAACTAGGTATTGGATACCGACGATCAAATCTCGGGTAAGTAACATACCGATGACAAAGGGAACAACGTATGTTGTTATGCGGTCTGACCGATAAAGATCTTCGTAGAATATGTAGGAGCCAATATGGGCATCCAGGTCCCGCTATTGGTTATTGACCAGAGACATGTCTCGGTCATGTCTACATTGTTCTCGAACCCGTAGGGTCCGCACGCTTAAGGTTACGATGACAGTTATATTATGAGTTTATGCATTTTGATGTACCGAAGGTTGTTCGGAGTCCTAGATGTGATCACGGACATGACGAGGAGTCTCGAAATGGTCGAGACGTAAAGATTGATATATTGGAAGCCTATGTTTGGATATCGGAAGTGTTCCGGGTGAAATCGGGATTTTACCGGAGTACCGGGAAGGTTACCGGAACCCCCCGGGAGCTAAATGGGCCATGATGGGCCTTAGTGGAAAAGAGAAGAGGCAGCCCTACATGGGCTGCATGCCTCCCCCTTCCCCTAGTCCTATTAGGACTAGGAGAGGTGGCCGGCCCCCTCTCTCTCTTTTCCCCCTCCGCGAATCCTATTCCAACTAGGATTGTGGGGGGAATCCTACTCCCAGAGGGAGTAGGACTCTCCTGGCGCGCCACACCTTGGCCGGCCAGCCTCCCCCCTCTAGTCCTTTATATACTGAGGCAGAGGCACCCTATAACACACAAGTTGATCCACGTGATCTATTCCTTAGCCGTGTGCGGTGCCCCCAGCCACCATATTCCTTGATAATACTGTAGCAGAGTTTAGGTGAAGCCCTGCTGCTGTAGTACATCAAGATCGTCACCACGCCGTCGTGCTGACGGAACTCTTCCCCGACACTTTGCTGGATCGGAATCCGGGGATCGTCATTGAGCTGAACGTGTGCTCGAACTCGGAGGTGTCGTAGTTTCGGTGCTTGATCGGTCGGATCGGGAAGACGTACGACTACTTCCTCTACGTTGCGTCAACGCTTCCGCAGTCGGTCTGCGTGGGTATGTAGACAACACTCTCCCATCTCGTTGCTATGCATCACATGATCTTGCATGAGCGTAGGAAAATTTTT
Organism: Triticum urartu; assembly: GCF_003073215.2. NCBI lineage: Eukaryota > Viridiplantae > Streptophyta > Magnoliopsida > Poales > Poaceae > Triticum > Triticum urartu. The sequence continues at coordinate 91,437,416 of NC_053026.1, forward strand.
GAAATTACTACGAAACCCAACAAAAAGGTCCGCCATGACAAATGATTTACAATCCGGCTAGGGACATTACATATGTCACTTGAAGTACACAGTCACTAAGACTGATTAAATTCTTCTTCTGTACCATCCAATAGGCTGTCTAGCCTATAATCCTGTTGGGAATACTTTTCGGCTAATTCTACTTGATCATACACTAAATTGACGGGGATCTCTTTCCCATCAGGCCCCACAGGTCCGACCTCGGCCATGTGGTTTGGGTCAGCCTTAGTATCATGTCTTCACCATAGCCCAGGCTTCCCTCGCACCTTGTCGGCAGGCTGATATCTTCCATAATCGGAAGCGCCGCCGCGCTCCCTTGAGCTTCTCTATAAGCTCCCCCATGCCTCCTGGCGGGGACGCGGATGGCCACAAGGCTTGAGAAATACTTTGCATCACCTGCCAAACTTGTTCGTGCAGTTGTGAGAGCTCTGGTAGAAGATCACCCGAAGACCTGGGCATTTCCTCCGCGGGACAGCCCGTCAGCATACCTGCAGACATAACGCTGTTAGCAGGCTTCTCCACCGAACTCCTTTAAAAAGTTCGTTCAAGCACTTACTAAAAATGCCGCACTGAAGTCGTTTATTCTCCTTCAGGGAGTCCGCAAGGTGGGCTCAGACATCCTTCAGTTCCACGCCCAGCCGGATATTGGCATCTTGGAGATCATTTTTCTCCTGCCTGACTCGCATCAGCACGCGCTCGCCAGCATTTCGTTGTCGATCATCACGTGCCGTATCCGCCTCCACGGCCTCCGGATTCACTCTGGGGCCACCTGCAACATCTATTGTTAGGTGTGCATACATGCCGCATACTACCTGGTACCGATATTCTTTGCAATAGACAAAAATGTTACCATGGGGACCCTTTTTGGACTCCTTCAATGCGGCAACAGCGGCTTCCAGCTGGGCCTTGCACTCGTCCAGCTCTTGAGATAGTTGGGAACTTTTCTTCGTAAGAACCTGCACAAATAATGATCCTTAAATCAGTTGTGTCAACTGTTTCAAGTCTCAGGGGCTACTGATACATATAATCGTCAGATTTGCTTACCCGTATATCCCTTACATACTGGTCCGTGGCTCTGGCTAGACCATTGTGAGCAGCATGGAGGTACGCGTCTCCAGAATTGAAGGCATCAAATGCCTCTGGTGAGAAGCAAGCGTCACGGAGTACGGCCCGGCGACGCCTATGATTCATGGCGCTCTCCACTTCTGAATTTGTATTGGATAGTCTATCTGCATCCTCTGTAGGAGGAGCATCCGGCGTCCGCCCCATGTTGACTTCTGCCCCTATGTCCGGCCCTAGAGCCCGACTGGTGGAGGCATGATCGGCAGCCTCTCCGGATATACTCTGGCGAGCGTTTTTTCTATTAAAGAAGCATGGACGTCATTGCATTTTGAGAAAGACGATAACCACGGAGCGAGGTTTTGTGTCATACCTCTGCGCCGGCATCTCCGTCCTGACCGCCTTCCTTTTTGTCCTACCCAGCTTCGGTGCCTCTTGTTGGCGAGTTGCTGCGGGTTCGGCACGGCGTCCTGAATGCCTTCCCTGTAAAACACCATATGTGTGCGGTAGGTGAAGTGTCTAAAAGGGGATCCTATTTTTGGAGTTGGGATGTTGGTTTTTCTTACGTGCGACGTAGGGAGCAGTCCGGGATAGTCGGCCGTTATGGCCACCATGGCATCATCACAGCTCAATTTATAGAATTGCCTATCTGTCAGCTCCACGAATATCTCCGGATCCTCTTCGAGTCCGGGACCGAGGGCCCGGCCAGGGTCCTCTGGTTCTGGAGATGGGTTGTTCTTACAGCTTTTCGCAGTTCTTGCCGTAAAATGGCAAGGTGAGTACCTATGATAAAGAATGCAGGTAGAATGGGAGTAAAGAGGAATAACTCACCCAGCTTGGAGGGTTGTACATGGAGAATCCATCCCGTGGCTTGATACGGATGAACTCCTCTTCCTCTCCCTTGAACAACTCAGACAGAATTTTTGCTAAAGCAGCAGCGGAGTCCAGTCCCTTACGCCCGCAATGGGTGGCATCATCTTCCCCGTTAAAACACCACAGGGGGTGCCCTCGATATTGAAGTGGCTGCACTCCCCGCATTATGCATATTGACATAACCTCAATTATGTCAATCCTGATTGAGCCAACGCTTTAATCCGGTTCATCAGGTAAAGGACTTCTCTGTTGTCTTCCTCCTGGGGGATCCGTGGGCGCCAGCTTCGGCGTTTCCTCAGAGGAGCATTGTTGAACTCAGGAAGACCCCACCGAACAGGGTCTGGAAGGGGGACGTCCTCCATATAAAACCACTCAGAAGGCCAGTCTTCGGACGTCTTCTTCGGAGTACCGGACAGGTATCCGGTTTCGGCGATGCGCCATATTTCGGCTCCGCCCACTTGATAAAGTGACCCCTTCTGTGTGCGGGGCACAAGGCAAAATAACCTTTTCCACAGCTCAAAATGAGCCTCGCAACCCAGAAATAGCTCGCAAAGGGCAACGTAGCCGGCGATGTGTAATATGGAAGCAGGGTTGAAATTATGCAGTTGGAGACCGTAAAACTCCATGAGCCCACGGAGGAATGGATGAATTGGAAATCCGAGTCCCCTTAGTAAATAAGGAACAAGGCACACCCGCTCCCCCTTAGAGGGGCTGGGGAAGCTCTCCGCTTGCTCCCCGCCATTATAGGTGGCGAGCCCGGCTCGGACGGGGACCATATACGCTAGAGGGAGAAATCCCTGAGTTTGCAGCTCTACTAATCGACTGTGTGGGACGGAACACCTCTCCCAATCACCGGGATTAGGGCTACGGGGGCGGGAGGAGGAGCTGCGGTGGTCGGCCATGTTGGAGTGGATTTTTCTGAAGCGCGCTCCAATGGATTCTCGCCGTGGGAGGATGGTATGGATTGGATCTAAGACTCCCCGTCCCTTTAATAGACAATTTATTTACCTGGCTAGGGGGCGAATGTAAAAACGCCCTGGCTCCTCGTATTCGTTCGACGCGTGGAAGATAACCCTTATTGGGCACAGAAGCCAAGAAGTCCAACATTTTTGGGGCCGGACACTACTTAACTGACGTTCAAGATTTGGAGAAGAACCCGTCTTGCAATGCCGAAGACAATACTGCGCGCCGGACTCAATGTCATTGAAGCCTGGTTCGGGGGCTACTGAGTGAGTCCTGGATTAGGGTGTCTCCGGAAAGCCGGACTATATCCTTTGGCCGGACTGTTGGACTATGAAGATACAAGATTGAAGACTTCGTCTCGTGTTCGGATAGGACTCTACTTGGCGTGGAAGGCAAGCTAGGCAATACAGATATGTATATCTCCTCCTTTGTAACCGACCTTGTGTAACCCTAGCCCCCTCCGGTGTCTATATAAACCGGAGGGTTTTAGTCTGTAGGACAACATACAATCATACCATAGGCTAGATTCTAGAGTTTAGCCTCTCTGATCTCGCGGTATATCAACTCTTGTAATACTCATATCATCAAGAACAATCAAGCAGGACATAGGGTATTACCTCCATCAAGAGGGCCCGAACCTGGGTAAACATCGTGTCCCCTACCTCATGTTACCATCCGCCTTAGACACACCGTTCAGGACCCCCTACCCGAGATCCGCCGGTTTTGACACCGACACCCACTATGGCCCAATAAGGCCCATATACCTCCCGGGGGGTTCCGGTAACCTCCTGGTACATCGGTAAATACCCGATCTCACCCGGAACCATTCCGATATCCAAATATAGTCGTCCTATATATCGATATTTATGTCTCGACCATTTCGAGACTCCTCGTTGTGTCTGTGATCATATCCGGGACTCTGAACTACCTCCGGTACATCAAAACACATAAACTCATAATACGATCATCACTGAACGTTAAGCGTGCGGACCCTACGGGTTTGAGAACTATGTAGACATGACCGAGACACATCTCTCGTCAATAACTAGTAGCGGAACCTGGATGCTCATATTGGTTCCTACATATTCTATGAAGATCTTTATCGGTCAAACCGCATAACGATATACGTTGTTCCCTTTGTCATCGGTATGTTACTTGCCCGAGATTTGATCGTCGGTATCTCAATACCTAGTTCAATCTCATTACCGGCAAGTCTCTTTTCTCATTCTGTAATGCTACAACTCGTAACTAACTCATTAGCTACATTGCTTGCAAGGCTTATAGTGATGTATATTACCGAGAGGGCCTAGAGATACCTCTCCGACAATCGGAGTGACAAATCCTATTCTCGATCTATGCCAACTCAACAAACACCATCGGAGACACCTGTAGAGCACCTTTATAATCACCCAGTTACGTTGTGACGTTTGGTAGAACACAAAGTGTTCCTTCAGTATTCGGGAGTTGCATGATCTCATAGTCATAGGAACATGTATAAGTTATGGAGAAAGCAATAGCAACAAACTAAACGATCATCGTGCTAAGCTAACAGATGGGTCAAGTCAATCACATCATTCTCTAATGATGTGATCCCGTTAATCAAATGACAACTCATGTCTATGGTTAGGAAACATAACCATCATTGATTCAACGAGCTAGTCAAGTAGAGGCAAACTAGTGACACTCTGTTTGTCTATGTATTCATACATGTACTAAGTTTCCGGTTAATACAATTCTAGCATGAATAATAAACATTTATCACGATATAAGGAAATATAAATAACAACTTTATTATTGCCGCTAGGGCATATTTCCTTCATATGCATCTTATTTTGCTTAGTTCGATGGTAGCATTATAAGATGATTTCTCACTAAATTTCAAGGTATAAGTGTTCTCCCTGAGTATGCACCGTTGCTATAGTTCATCGTGCCGAGACACCACGTGATGATTGATACGTCTCGGTCGTATCTACTTTTCCAAACACTTTTGCCCTTGTTTTGGACTCTAACTTGTATGATTTGAATGGAACTAACCCGGACTGACGCTGTTTTCAGCAGAATTGCCATGATGTTGTTTTATGTGCAGAAAACAAATATTCTCGGAATGACCTGAAACTCCACGGAACATCTTAGAAAAAATAAAAAAAATCCTTGCCAAAGATGAAGACCAGGGGGCCCACACCCTGTTCACGAGGGTGGGGGCGCCCCCCCCCCTAGGGCGCGCCCCCCTACCTCGTGGGCCCCCAAGATGCCCTCCGACGCCAACTCCAACTCTATATATTTGCTTTCGGAGAGAAAAAATCAGAGAGAAGAAATCATCGCGTTTTACGATACGGAGCCGCCGCCAAGCCCTAAAACCTCTCCGGAGGGCTGATCTGGAGTCCGTTCGGGGCTCCGGAGAGGGGGATTCGTCGCCGTCGTCATCATCAACCATCCTCCATCACCAATTTCACGATGCTCACCGCCGTGCGTGAGTAATTCCATCATAGGCTTGCTGGACGGTGATGGGTTGGATGAGATTTATCATGTAATCGAGTTAGTTTTGTTAGGGTTTGATCCCTAGTATCCACTATGTTCTGAGAGATTGATGTTGCTATGACTTTGCTATGCTTAATGCTTGTCACTAGGGCCCGAGTGCCATGATTTCAGATCTGAACCTATTATGTTTTCATGAATATATGTGAGTTCTTGATCCTATCCTCCAAGTCTATAGTCACCTATTATGTGTTATGATCCAGCAACCCCGAAGTGACAATAATCAGGACCACTCCCGGTGATGATCGTAGTTTGAGGAGTTCATGTATTCACTATGTGTTAATGCTTTGTCCCGGTACTCTATTAAAAGGAGGCCTTAATATCCCTTAGTTTCCGTTAGGACCCCGCTACCACGGGAGGAGGACAAAAGATGTCATGCAAGTTCTTTTCCATAAGCACGTATGACTATATACGGAATACATGCCTTACATTACATTGATGAATTGGAGCTAGTTCTATGTCACCCTATGTTATGACTGTTACATGATGAACCGCATCCGGCATAATTATCCATCACTGATCTGGTGCCTACGAGTTTTCCATATACTGGTTTATGCTTATTTACTTTCCCACTGCTACTGTTACAATCACTACAAAATACCAAAAACATTACTTTTGTTGTCTTTACTTTTGTTGCTGCTACCACCACTATCATATTACTTTGCTACTAAACACTTTGCTGCAGATACTAAGTTTCCAGGTGTGGTTGAATTGACAACTCAGTTGCTAATACTTGAGAATATTCTTTGGCTCCCCTTGTGTCAAATCAATAAATTTGGGTTGAATACTCTACCCTCGAAAGCTGTTGCGATCCCCTATACTTGTGGATTATCAAGACTAATTTCTGGCGCCGTTGCCGGGGAGCATAGCTCTATTCTTTGAGTCACTTGGGATTTATATCTGCTGGACACTATGAAGAACTTGAAAGACGCTAAGACAACAATTTATCCCTCAACTACGAGGGGAGGTAAGGAACTGCCATCTAGCTCTGCACTTGATTCACCTTCTGTTATGAGTAGGCTAGCAACACCTAAACCTGCTTCTGCTATTCGTTCTGATATGTCGCATGTTATTGATGATGTCACTTCTGCTATGCATGATACTTATGATGAAACTGCTTCTATGCCTGATACTACTGTGCCCCTTGGTGAATTTCTTGATGAACAAATTGCTAGGGCTAGAGAAAAAGAAACTATTGAATCTGAATACGATGATGATAGTGATGATGAAAATATGCCTGTTATCCCTGAGGGCTATCTTTTTTATATGGAATCTTCTGCCGCTATTTTAGCTTGCAAAGATAGATATGAGCTTAAGAGGTTATTAGTTAAATGGAACAAAGAATCACTTAGAGATAAAATGAAACCTGACCCTGCTTTTGCTACTTCACCTATCTATGTTCCTGATAAGGATTATGAACTCTCTGTTGATCCTGATATAATTACTTTGGTTGAATCTGATCCGTTTTATGGCTATGAATCTGAAACTGTTGTGGCACATCTTACTAAGTTAAATGATATAGTTGCCCTGTTCACTAATGATGAGAGATCGCGTTACTTCTATATACTTAAAATATTTCCATTCTCATTAAAGGGTGATGCTAAGATATGGTTTACTTATCTTGATCCTGGTTGTGTGCGTAATCCCCAGGATATGATTTATTACTTCTCCGCTAAATATTTCCCTGCTCATAAGAAACAAGCTGCTTTGAGGGAAATATACAACTTCGTGCAAATTAAAGAAGAGAGTCTCCCACAAGCTTGGGGGAGGCTTCTCAAGTTACTTAATGCTTTGCCTGATCATCCTCTTAAGAAACCTGAAATACTCGATATCTTTTATAATGGACTAACCGATGCTTCCAGAGATTACCTGGATAGTTGTGTTGGTTCTCTTTTCAGGGAAAGAACACCGGATGAAGCTGAAATTCTATTGAATAATATGTTGACAAATGAAAATAATTGGGCACCTCCTGAGCCAGCTCCTGCTCCAATTACTGAGTCTATTCCTAAACCAACTCCGAAGAAGAGAGGTGTTCTATTCCTCAGTCCCGAAGATATGCAAGAGGCAAAGAAATCTATGAAAGAAAAAGGTATTAAAGCTGAAGATGTTAAGAATTTACCTCCTATTGAAGAAATACATGGTCTTAATATACCGCCTGTTGAAGAAACATATGATCTCGATTCTTTATTTACTGAAGAACCTCCTGATCCCGATATCCCGACACAGGTAGTAAAGGTAAATTCTCTCTGTAGATATGATAAAGCTGAAGTCCCTCCTACTAAAATTGCTAGTCAGTGCTTGGATGAGTTTGATAACTTTATGTTTAAGCAAGAATACTTCAATGCTTATTTTGGTAGACAATTAAAAGAAAATGCTTATATGATTAGACGCTTGGGTGATTATATGGCTAATATTAAAGGTGAACTTAAACTTGTTAGAAAACATGCTTCTATGGTTACCACTCAAATAGAACAAGTACTTAAGGCTCAAAAAGAAGTGCTTGATGAAATGAATAGTAAGAAAAATGATTATGTTGTTAGAGTGCTTACTAGAACTGGTAGAATGACTCAGGAACCTTTGTATCCTGAAGGCCACCCTAAGAGAATCGAGCAAGATTCTCAAAGAAATAATATTGATGTTCCTGGTTCTTCTAAAAAGAAGAAGAAGAAAAAATGATAGAACTGTGCAAACTTCTAGTGAACCTATTGCTGAACCACCTGATAATCCAAATGATATCTCTATGTCTGATGTTGAAACACAATCTGGTAATGAACATGAACCTAGTGAAAATATTAATGATGATGTTCATGATGATGCTCAACCTAGTAATGACAATGATGTAGAAATTGAACCTGCTGTTGATCTTGATAACCCACAATCAAAGAATCAACGTTATGATAAAAGAGACTTTGTTGCTAGGAAACATGGTAAAGAAAGGAAACCTTGGGTTCAGAAACCCATGCCTTTTCCTCCAAAACCATCCAAGAAAAAGGATGATGAAGATTTTGAGCGCTTTGCTGAAATGATTAGGCCTATCTTTTTGCGTATGCGATTAACTGATGTGCTCAAAACAAATCCTTATGCTAAATATATGAAGGATATCATTACTAATAAAAGAAAGATACTGGAAGCTGAGATTTCCACCATGCTTGCTAATTATACTTTTAAGGGTGGAATACCAAAGAAACTTGGAGACCCCGGAGTACCTACTATACCTTGCTCCATTAAAAGAAATTATATTAAAACTGCTTTATGTGATCTTGGAGCCGGTGTTAGTGTTATGCCTCTTTCTTTATATCGTAGACTTGACTTGAATAAGTTGACACCTACTGAAATATCTTTGCAAATGGCTGATAAATCAACTGCTATACCTGTCGGTATTTGTGAGGATGTGCCCGTTGTGGTTGCAAACGTTACTATTTTAACGGACTTTGTTATACTTGATATTCCCGAGGATGATAGTATGTCTATTATTCTTGGAAGACCTTTTCTTAATACTGCAGGGGCTGTTATTGATTGCAAAAAAGGCAATGTCACTTTTCATGTTAATGGTAATGAGCATACGGTACACTTTCCGAGGAAACAACTTCAAGTTCATAGTATCAATTCCATTGGAAAAATTCCATCGATTATAATTGGAGGTTTTGAATTTCCTCTTCCTACTGTCAAGAAGAAATATGATATACTTATTATTGGGGATGTGCATATCCCCGTTGAGGTAACTTAGTGTTATTCGAAATTTCTCCGGCTTTGTGATTATCGGAATGAGTTTGTTAACAAGACTTGATCAACCTTGTTAGTGGATTCTTTTTGATGAGCATGAGATGGATGAAACTATAAGCACAACCTTCTGTACCCCACTTTTACATTCTGTTATTTATATTAAATAAAGTAAAAATAGTATTTTCTGTCTGTTTCCTGACTTATCCGTGCAATATAAAAATATCCCAAAAATAAAAGTCCTCACAATGACATGCCAATTTAATATGATTTTTTCGGGAATATTTGAGGATTTACTGTGCAAAAATTACCACGGGAGCAGCTGCCACCTGGCCACGAGGGTGGTGGGCGCCCCCCCCCCTCTAGGGCGCACCCCCTGCCTCGTGGGCCCACGGTGGCCCTCCTCCACTTATCCCAGCACCCATCTTCTTCCTCTGCCTCACACAAACCCGAAAAACCAACTCAAGCACGAGTTCCAGCCACTTTTGATGTGATTTTCGATCTCCTTGCTCAAAGCACCTCTCGCAAAACTGCTTGAGGAGATTGTTCCTTGGTATGTGACTCCTCCATTGGTCCAATTAGTTTTTGTTCTAGTGCTTTATTCTTTGCAAATTTGTGCTGCATAGGTGACCATGTTCTTGAGTTTGCATGTCAAATTTATATGGTTCCAAGTAGTTCTAATGCTTGATATAGGCTCTAGGCACTTGTAGGAGTAGTTGCTATCAATATTATTGAAGTTGGTTTACTTTTGTTTGAAGTTACTAAAAATTTCAGAATTTTTCAGAGAAAAACAATATGCTTAGGAAGATGTTCCAAGGTGGTTCCTCTAAGAAGCGAGGACCCAGGATTGCTATACGTGATGCTGACGAGGATCCACCAAGAGACGCTCCAGTACGGCCTTGCGAATGGCCGTCGGAAAATTTTATGGACCGTGCGGGAATTAAAGAAGAATTCAAAGCATATTTGCGCAATGCCGGTCTTGAGGATTTTGAGGCTAACAAATGCCCCCAGTATCATGATCTCACAAGTTCCTTTGTGAGGAGGTTTGAGTATTCATCTTCGCGTAATTCTCCTTCAGTCATGTTTGATCTCTATGACAAATCTTATACCATGGACTTAGAGGATTTCACTTCTGCTTGCAAACTTCCATCATGGGGTAGTTTTAGGGATCCCCCTAAATCTGAATTTAGAAACTTTCTTGCTAGTATAACTATGGGGGAATCTAGAGATATAACACAGGCTACCATAGGGAGCATTCACTTTCCTGCTATACATTATTTTGCTCTCTTCATCGGTAGATGCATAAATGCTAAGGATGAAGCATGTCACATGTGTGTCCCTGATATTAGCATTCTTAGGAGTGCTGTGTTAGGAGACCAATCTTATCATATGGGAGCCATTGTAGCTCGTAGGTTGCATAATAATAGACATAATGGAGATTTCTTTGGAGGAATTTATGCAACCCGCTTAGCTCATTTTCTTGAGATAGACATTCGTGAGGGTGATACGGAGTTGCCTCCTGCATATTTAGATTATAACTCTATGGCTTCGCACCAGTTTGTCGAGAGGCCTGAATCACCTCTCTTATATCGTTTAATTTTTGATAAACGACGTGTTTTCTGTATTACTCTCCCTGCTCCTGCCTTCTTTGATTCACAAACAAAAAGAAGATATGTTATTACCAGAGAGGAGGCAGAAGAGTACGAGAGGAGAGCGGAGGCAGCTCGACTCCACGCTGCAGCTTAGCAGGCGATAACCGCTGCACATCAGTATGATCCCAACTATTCTTCATCGCAGTACGACCCCAACAACTATTATTATGGATATCCGCCAGGCCAGCCGTGGCCATAGACCAACTTAGGCCAAAAGCCTAAGCTTGGGGGAGTACGTATTTCTCACCGACATTACATTTATGTTCACACACACTCGTTGCTAGATGTCGGTGCTCATACTTTTTCTCTGTAATATCCATGCTAGTTTAGTTTCTTTTTCCTGCTTTCTTCTTGTGTGTTTGTTAAACCTTAAGAAAAACCAAAAAAATTAGTAGTAGTTTATTTTTTCTGCTGTAGTAGTAATAATTAAAAAGAAAACCCAAAAATATTTCCCGTTCTTCTTTTGCTTGTTGGGAGCTTTCCCATGTAAACAGTTTTTTTTCTTTTTTTTTCTTTGGGGGTCAGTAGGAGAAGACCATAATTAAATTGTTGAAGTGGCTCTTATAAGCATTATTGTTGATTTAACCAAGAGCCCATATTGCTTTGTCTTCTCCTGTTTATTGAATGCTCGCAGATTCCAGCTTAGTCCAATGCACGTACACTCTTATTATTATTCACACCGTACGGTCGTGCAAGTGAAAGGCAATTATGATGATATATGATGGACTGACTGAGATGAGAAAAGCTGGTATGAACTCGACCTCTTTTGTTTTTGTAAATATGATGAGTCCCTCGTTCTTGATTCAGCTTATTATGAATAAACATGTTTGCAATGACAATTAAAGATCATAGTTGCTTGTGCCATGCTTGATTAGCTATGAGTTATAATGACTTATCTTGTGTGCCAACATGCTATTGCGATGATTATGATGTGGTATGATGGGGTGGTATCCTCCTTTGAATGATTTAAGTGACTTGACTTGGCACATGTTCATGCATGTAGTTGAAACAAAATCAACATAGCCTTCACGATATTTATGTTCATGGTGGATTATATCCTACTCATGCTTGCATCCAATATTTATTAATTTTAATGCATGTACATGGCTGTTGTCGCTCTCTAGTTGGTCGCTTCCCAGTCTTTTGCTAGCCTTCACCTGTACTAAGCGGGAATACTGCTTGTGCATCCAATCCCTTAAACCCCAAAGTTATTCCAGATGAGTCCACTATACCTTCCTATATGCGGTATCTACCTGTCGTTCCAAGTAAATTTGTATGTGCCAAACTCTAAACCTTCAAATAAACATTCTGTTTTGTATGCTCGAATAGCTCATGTATCAACCAAGGCTGTCCTTATCTTCCGTGTTAGGCGGGTTATTCTCAAGAGGAGTGGACTCTGCTCCTCACTCACGAGAAAATGGCTGGTCACCGGGATGCCCAGTCCCATGCTTTATGCAAACTAAATCAAAATTAATTGCAAACAAAACTCCCCCTGGGACCTGATGTATGTTGGAGGCACTCGTTGTTTTGAGCAAGCCATGGATTGATGCTTGTTGGTGGAGGGGAGTATAAACTTTACCATTCTATTTGGGAACCACCTATAATGTGTTTAGCATGGAAGATATCGCCATCTCTTAGTTGTTACGTTGACAATGAAAGTATACCGCTCAAAATGCAACTTATCTCTATTTCAAAACCGAGCTCTGGCACCTCTACAAATCCCTGCTTCCCTCTGCGAAGGGCCTATCCATTTACTTTTATGTTGAGTCATCACCCTCTTATTAAAAAGCACTAGCTGGAGAGCACAGCTGTCATTTGCATTCATCACTGTTAATTTATATTGGGTGTGACTATGATTGGATCTCTTTTACCATGAATTACAATGTCTAGTCAGTCCTTGATCTTTAAAGGTGCTCTGCATTTATGTTTTGCGGTCTCAGAAAGGGCTAGCGAGATACCATCTTGTTATATCATATTATGATTGTTTTGAGAAAGTGTTGTCATCTGAGATTTATTATTATGGCTCGCAGTTGATTATGCTATTGATATGAGTAATTATGAGGCCTGAGAATTATTGCAAATGTGGTTAGTTATGATCTATGCTGAAAACTTGAATGTTGGCTTGACATAGTTACAACAACAAGAGCAAACAGAGTTTGTAAAAGTTTTTCTTTCTTTCTTTCAATTTGTCAACTGAATTGCTTGACAACAAGCAAGGGTTTAAGCTTGGGGGAGTTGATACGTCTCTGTCGTATCTACTTTTCCAAACAGTTTTGCCCTTGTTTTGGACTCTAACTTGTATGATTTGAATGGAACTAACCCGGACTGATGTTGTTTTCAGCAGAATTGCCATGATGTTGTTTTATGTGCAGAAAACAAATATTCTCGGAATGACCTGAAACTCCACGGAACATCTTAGAAAACATAATAAAAAATCCTCGCCAAAGATGAAGACCAGGGGGGCCACACCCTGTTCACAAGGGTGGGGGGCGCCCCCCCTAGGGCGTGCCCCCTACCTCGTGGGCCCCCGGGATGCCCTCCGACGCCAACTCCAACTCTATATATTTGCTTTCGGAGAGAGAAAAAATCAGAGAGAAGAAATCATCGTGTTTTATGATACGGAGCCGCCGCCAAGCCCTAAAACCTCTCGGGAGGGCTGATCTGGAGTCCGTTCGGGGCTCCGGAGAGGGGGATTCCTTGCCGTCATCATCATCAACCATCCTCCATCACCAATTTCATGATGCTCACCGTCGTGCGTGAGTAATTCCATCGTAGGCTTGCTGGACGGTGATGGGTTGGATGAGATTTATCATGTAATCGAGTTAGTTTTGTTAGGGTTTGATCCCTAGTATCCACTATGTTCTGAGATTGATGTTGCTATGACTTTGCTATGCTTAATGCTTGTCACTAGGGCCCGAGTGCCATGATTTCATATCTGAACCTATTATGTTTTCATGAATATATGTGAGTTCTTGATCCTATCTTGCAAGTCTATAGTCACCTACTATGTGTTATGATCGGCAACCCCGAAGTGACAATAATCGGGACCACTCCCGGTGATGACCATAGTTTGAGGAGTTCATGTATTCACTATGTGCTAATGCTTTGTTCCGGTTCTCTATTAAAAGGAGGCCTTAATATCCCTTAGTTTCCAATAGGACCCCGCTGCCACGGGAGGGTAGGACAAAAGATGTCATGCAAGTTCTTTTCCATAAGCACGTATGACTATATACGGAATACATGCCTACATTACATTGATGAATTGGAGCTAGTTCTGTGTCACCCTATGTTATGACTGTTACATGATGAACCGCATCCGGCATAATTATCCATCACTGATCCGGTGCCTACGAGTTTTCCATATACTGGTTTACGCTTATTTACTTTCCCGCTGCTACTGTTACAATCACTACAAAATACCAAAAACATTACTTTTGCTGTCTTTACTTTTGTTGCTGCTACCACCACTATCATATTACTTTGCTACTAAACACTTTGCTGCAGATACCAAGTTTCCAGGTGTGGTTGAATTGGCAACTCAGCTGCTAATACTTGAGAATATTCTTTGGCTCCCCTTGTGTCGAATCAATAAATTTGGGTTGAACACTCTACCCTCGAAAGTTGTTGCGATCCCCTATACTTGTGGGTTATCAATGATCGGGTGTGATAAGCTCTACATTCACATACAATGGGTGCAAGCTAGTTTTGCACACGAAGAATACTCGGGTTAAACTTGACGAGCCTAGCATATACAGATATGGCCACGGAACACCGAGACCAAAAGGTCGAGCGTGAATCATATAGTAGATATGATCAACATAGTGATGTTCACCATTGAAAACTACTCCATCTCACGTGATGATTGGACATGGTTTAGTTGATGTGGATCACGTGATCACTTAGATGATTAGAGGGATGTCTATCTAAGTGGGAGTTCTTAAGTAATTTCATTAATTGAACTTTAATTTATCATGAACTTAGTACCTGATAGTATTTTGCATGTCTATGTTGTTGTAGATAGATGGCTCGTGTTGTTGTTCCGTTGAATTTTAATGCGTTCCTAGAGAAAGCTAAGTTGAAAGATGATGGTAGCAACTACACGGACTGGGTCCATAACTTGAGGATTATCGTCATTGCTACACAGAAGAATTACATCCTAGAAGAACCGCTAGGTGACAAACCCGCTGCAGGAGCAACGCCAAATATTGTGAACACCTGGCAGAGCAAAGCTGATGACTACTCGATAGTTCAGTGTGCCATGCTTTACGGCTTAGAACCGGGACTTCAACGACGTTTTGAACGTCATGGAGCATATGAGATGTTTCAGGAGTTAAAGTTAATATTTCAAGCAAATGCCCGGATTGAGAGATATGAAGTCCCCAATAAATTCTACAGCTGCAAGATGGAGGAGAATAGTTCTGTCAGTGAACATATACTCAGAATGTCTGGGTACCACAACCACTTGACTCAACTGGGAGTTAATCTTCGTGATGATTGTGTCATTGACAGAGTTCTTCAATCACTGGCACCAAGCTATAAGAGCTTCGTGATGAACTATAATATGCAAGGGATGGATAAGACAATTCCCGAGCTCTTCGCAATGCTAAAGGTTGTGGAGGTAGAAACAAAGAAGGAGCATCAAGTGTTGATGGTCAACAAGACCACCAGTTTCAAGAAAAAGGGTCAAGGGAAGAAGGGGAACTTCAAGAAGAACGACAAGCAAGTTGCTGCTCAAGTGAAGAGCCCAAGTCTGGACCTAAGCCTGAGACTGAGTGCTTCTACTGCAAAGGGACTGGTCACTGGAAGCGGAACTGCCCCAAGTATTTGGCGGAGAAGAAGGATGGCAAAGTGAAAGGTATATTTGATATACATGTTATTGATGTGTACCTTACTAATGCTTGCAGTAGCGCCTGGGTATTTGATACTGGTTCTGTTGCTAATATTTGCAACTCGAAACAGGGGCTACAGATTAAGTGAAGATTGCCTAAGGATGAGGTGACGATGCACGTGGGAAATGGTTCCAAAGTCGATGTGATCACCGTCGGCACGCTACCTCTACATCTACCTTCGGGATTAGTTTTAGACATAAATAATTGTTATTTGGTGACAGCATTGAGCATGCACATTATATCTGGATCTTGTTTGATGCGAGACGGTTATTCATTTAAACCAAAGAATAATGGTTGTTCTATTTATATGAGTAATATCTTTTATGGTCATGCATCCTTGATGAGTGGTCTATTTTTACTAAATCTTGATAGTAGTGATACACATGTTCATAGTATTGAAGCCAAAAGATATAAGTTTAATAATGATAGTGCAACTTATTTGTGGCACTGTCGTTTAGGTCATATTGGTGTAAAGCGCATGAAGAAACTCCATGTTGATGGACTTTTGGAATCACATGATTATGAATCACTTGATGCTTGCGAACCATGCCTCATGGGAAAGATGACTAAGACTCCGTTCTCCGGAACAATGGAGCGAGCAACAGACTTGTTGGAAATAGTACATACTGATGTATGCGGTCCGATGAGTGTTGATGCTCGTGGCGGGGATCGTTATTTTCTTACCTTCACAGATGATTTGAGCAGATATGGGTATATCTAATTGATGAAACATAAGTTTGAAACATTTGAAAACTTCAAAGAATTTCAGAATGAAGTGGAAAATCATCGTAATAAGAAAATTAAGTTTCTACGATCTGATCGTGGCGGAGAATATTTGAGTTACGAGTTTGGTCTTCATTTGAAACAATGCGGAATAGTTTCGCAACTCACGCCACCTAGAACACCACAGCGTAATGGTGTGTCTGAACGTCGTAACCGCACTTTATTAGATATGGTGTGATCTATGATGTCTCTTACTGATTTACCGCTATCGTTTTGGGGTTATGCTTTAGAGACAGCTGCATTCACGTTAAATAGGGCACCATCAAAATCCGTTGAGACGACACCTTATGAACTGTGGTTTGGCAAGAAACCCAAGTTGCCATTTCTTAAAGTTTGGGGTTGCGATGCTTATGTGAAAAAGCTTCAACCTGATAAGCTCGAACACAAATCGGTGAAATGTGTCTTCATAGGATACCCAAAAGAGACTGTTGGGTACACCTTCTATCACAGATCCGAAGGCAAGATATTCATTGCTAAGAATGGATCCTTTCTAGAAAAGGAGTTTCTCTCGAAAGAAGTGAGTGGGAGGAAAGTAGAACTTGACGAGGTAATTGTACCTACTCCCTTATAGGAAAGTAGTTCATCACAGAAATCAGTTCCAGTGATTCCTACACCAGTAAGTGAGGAAGCTAATGATGATGATCATGAAACTTCTGATCAAGTTACTGCCGAACCTCGTAGGTCAACTAGAGTAAGATCCGCACCAGAGTGGTACGGTAATCCTGTTCTGGAGGTCATGTTACTTGACCATGACGAACCTATGAACTATGAGGAAGCGATGATGAGCCCAGATTCCGCAAAATGGCTTGAGGCCATGAAATATGAGATGGGGTCCATGTATGAGAACAAAGTGTGGACTTTGGTTGACTTGCCCGATGATCGGCAAGCCATAGAGAATAAATGGATCTTCAAGAAGAAGACTGACGCTGACGGTAATGTTGCTGTCTACAGAGCTCGACTTGTTGCAAAAGGTTTTCGACAAGTTCAAGGAGTTGACTACGATGAGACCTTCTCACCCATAGCGATGCTTAAGTCCGTCCGAATCATGTTAGCAATTGCCGCATTTTATGATTATGAAATTTGGCAAATGGATGTCAAAACTGCATTCCTTAATGGATATCTTAAAGAAGAGTTGTATATGATGAAACCAGAAGGTTTTGTCGATCCAAAAGGTGCTAACAAAGTGTGCAAGCTCCAGCGATCCATTTATGGACTGTTGCAAGCCTCTCGGAGTTGGAATATACGCTTTGATAGTGTGATCAAAGCATATGGTTTTATACAGACTTTTGGAGAAGCCTGTATTTACAAGAAAGTGAGTGGGAGCTTTGTAGCATTTCTGATATTATATGTAGATGACATATTGTTGATTGGAAATGATACTGAATTTCTGAATAACATAAAAGGATACTTGAATAAGAATTTTTCAATGAAAGACCTCGGTGAAGCTACTTATATATTAGGCATCAAGATCTATAGAGATAGATCAAGATGCTTAATTGGAATTTCACAAAGCACATACCTTGATAAGGTTTTGAAGAAGTTCAAAATGGATCAAGCAAAGAAAGGGTTCTTGCCTGTGTTACAAGGTGTGAAGTTGAGTCAGACTCAATGCCCGACCACTTCAGAAGATAGAGAGAAAATGAAATTCATTCCCTATGCTTCAGCCATAGGTTCTATCATGTATGAAATGTTGTGTACCAGACTTGATGTGTGCCTTGCTATCAGTTTAGCAGGGAGGTACCAAAGTAATCCAGGAGTGGATCACTGGAAAGCGGTCAAGAACATCCTGAAATACCTGAAAAGGACTAAGGATATGTTTCTCGTTTATGGAGGTGACAAAGAGCTCGTCGTAAACGGTTACGTCGATGCTAGCTTTGACACTGATCCGGGTGACTCTAAGTCAGAAACCAGATACGTGTTTTTATTGAATGGTGGAGCTATCAGTTGGTGCAGTTCCAAGCAGAGCATCGTGGCGGGATCTACATGTGAAGCGGAGTACATAGCTGCTTCGGAAGCAGCAAATGAAGGAGTCTAGATGAAGGAGTTCATATCCGATCCAGGTGTCATACCTAGTGCATCGGGTCCAATGAAAATCTTTTGTGACAATACTGGTGTAATTGCCTTGGCAAAGGAATCCAGATTTCACAAGAGAACCAAGCACATCAAGAGACGCTTCAATTCCATCCGCGATCAAGTCAAGGAGGGAGACATAGAGATTTGCAAGATACATACGGATCTGAATGTTGCAGATCCGTTGACTAAGCCTCTCTCACGAGCAAAACATGATCAACACCAAGACTCCATGGGTGTTAGAATCATTACTGTGTAATCTAGATTATTGACTCTAGTGCAAGTGGGAGACTGAAGGAAATATGCCCTAGAGGCAATAATAAAGTTGTTATTTATATTTCCTTATATCATGATAAATGTTTATTATTCATGCTAGAATTGTATTAACTAGAAACTTAGTACATGTGTGAATACATAGACAAACAGAGTGTCACTAGTATGCCTCTACCTGACTAGCTCGTTGATCAAAGATGGTTAAGTTTCCTAGCCATGGACAAAGAGTTGTCATTTGATAAACGGGATCACATCATTAGAGAATGATGTGATTGACTTGACCCATCCGTTAGCTTAGCACTTTGATCGTTTAGTTTACCGATATTGCTTTCTCCATAACTTATACATGTTCCTATGACTATGAGATTATGCAACTCCCAAATACCGGAGGAACACTTAGTGTGCTATCAAACGTCACAACGTAACTGGGTGACTATAAAGATGCTATACAGGTGTCTCCGATGGTGTTTGTTGAGTTGGCATAGATCGAGATTAGGATTTGTCACTCCGTGTATCAGAGGTATCTCTGGGCCCTCTCGGTAATGCACATCACTATAAGCCTTGCAAGCAATATGACTAATGAGTTAGTTACGGGATGTTGCCTTACAGAACGAGTAAAGAGACTTGCCGATAACGAGATTGAACTAGGTATTGAGATACCGACGATCGAATCTCGGGCAAGTAACATACCGATGACAAAGGGAACAACGTATGTTGTTATGCGGTTTGACCGATAAAGATCTTCGTAGAATATGTAGGAACCAATATGAGCATCCAGGTTCCTCTATTGGTTATTGACTGGAGATGAGTCTCGGTCATGTCTACATAGTTCTCGAACCCGTAGGGTCCGCACGCTTAACGTTCGATGACGATCGGTATTATGAGTTTATGTGTTTTGATGTACCGAAGGTAGTTCGGAGTCCCGGATATGATCACGGACATGACGAGGAGTCTCAGAATGGTTGAGACATAAAGATCGATATATTGGAAGCCTATGTTTGGACATCGGAATGGTTCCGGGTGAGTTCGGGCATTTACCGGAGTACCGGGGGGTTACCGGAACCCCCCGGGGAGTATATGGGTCTTACTGGGCCTTAATCGAATAGAAGAGAGGGAAGCCAAGGAGAAGGGTGCCCCCCCCTAGACCAACCCGAATTGGGTGGGGGGCGGCCCCCCTTCCTTCCTTATCTCTCCCCCTTCCTTCTCTCCTACTCCTACTAGGGAAAGGGGGATCCTACTCCCGGTGGGAGTAGGACTCCCCCTAGGGCGCGCCATAGAGAGGGCCGGCCCTTCCCTCCTCCACTCCTTTATATATGGGGGAGGGGGGCACCCCATAGACACACAAGTTGATCTCTTAGCCGTGTGCGGTGCCCCCCTCCACAGATTTCCACCTCAGCCATATCGTTGTAGTGCTTAGGCGAAGCACTGCGTCGGTAACTTCATCATCACCGTCAGCACGCCGTCGTGCTGACGAAGCTCTCCCCCGACACTTAGTTGGATATAGAGTTCGTGGGATGTCACCGAGCTGAACGTGTGCAGATCACGGAGGTGTCGTACCTTCGGTGCTAGGATCGGTCAGATCGTGAAGACGTACGACTACATCAACCGCGTTGTCATAACACTTCCGCTTACTGTCTATGAGGGTATGTAGAAAACACTCTCCCCTCTCGTTGCTATGCATCACGTAGATGGATCTTGCGCGTGCATAGGAAATTTTTTGAAATTACTGTGTTCCCCAACAGTCCACCTGTTGTCACGGTCGTTATACGGCCTCAAACAGGCTCCGTGCGCGTGGTACCAGCGCATCATGGTGTTTCTCGGCGTTCTCGGTTTTTGCAGCACCACGTCTGACACGTCGTTGTTTGTGCTCCATCGGTCTAATCATGTGGCTATGCTCCTGTTGTATGTCGATGATATTGTCATCACTGCCTCCCGAGAGGATCTTCTTCGCAACATCATCGGTCGTCTTGGCTTTGAGTTTCGGTTGTAGGACCTAGGCCGTCGCACTCCTTCCTCGGCATCAATGTGCGACGCGATGCCTCTGGGTTCTTCCTTCATCAGGGGTAGTATGCTCTCGACCGCCTGGATCGTGCTGGCATGACCGACTGCAAGCCGGCTGCCACGCCTGCTGAGGCCAAGTCGAAGCTCTCTGCCACAGCTAGCCAGCCTGCCATTGACGCCGCCCTCTACTGCAGCATTGTTGGTGCTCTTCTGTACCTTACGCTCATCCGACCAGACATTCAGCTTGCGGTGCAGCAAGTTTGCTTGCACATGCACTCGCCCCGTGATGTTCGCTAGTCTATGGTTAAGCGCATTCTTCGGTACATTCGCGGCACGCCGACCTACGGTCTTCGGCTCCGCCTCGACTGTGCTCATTGCTTACACTGACACAGACTGGGTTGGCTGTCCTGACACCCAGCATTCCATGTCTGGCTACTATGTCTTCTTCAGTGACTCTCTTGTCTCATGGTCCTTTAAACGGCAGCCTATTGTCTCCCGTTCAAGTGTTGAGGCTGAGTATCGGGCTGTTGCCAACGTGGTCGCTGAGACCTGTTGGCTTCGTCACCTCCTGGGTGAGCTTCGGATTTCACTTTCTGAAGGCTATTGTGGTCTTCTGTGATAACGTGTCAGCCACCTACCTCGTGGCTAATCCGGTGCAGCACAAGCGCACCAAACACGTTGAGCTGGATGTTTACTTTGTGCGTGAGAAGGTTCAGTTGGGTGAGCTTCGTGCTCTTCACGTACCGACTACCTAACAGTTTGCCGACATCATGACCAATGGGTTGCCAACTGTTGCATTCTAGGAGTTTCGTTCAGTCTTTGCATCGTCGATGCCGACGCTTCGCATCGACTGCGCGCGCGCGGAGGGAGGGGGGGTTGAACCGTGACATATCTGTATTTATTACCGACTGATTCTCCTATCATCTCTAGCCTTGTATAGGTTAACTCCTAGAGATATTGTAGGGTTAGTTGGCTTGTCATGCAAGACATCATTGTAACAGACTCCGATGAATACAATTGAGTTGCATCCTATAGCCTTCTATATGGTACTATAAGTTTTCTTCCGATCTCCATCGCTTCCGCTCTAGGCCGCCGCCGCGCCCCACGCGGCCGCCTACTCCTCTTCTGCCGCCGCCGCTTCCTCCCAAGCTGCCGCCGCTGCACCTAAATTCAATTGGTCAACGAAAACACTGCGAAGTAGGAAATTACCTGGCGAAAGTGCATATGTTAAATTTTCTTAGGAACGGGAATTAGGACTGTGCACTTTGTTTGGTCAATGAAAACAAAAACTTCAGTCTTCCTCTGAACTGACATTGACACTGCGTACTAGTCGTAGTCATACACCTAGGAGGCAGTACTATCACTCACGGGCTCGATGGTGGTTGTTAACGGCGGAGAGCTGGAAAAGTGGCGATGGATCCCAGATCTTGCCAACATTCATTGTTTGTTGTTGCCTTGTTGTTTTCTCAAGTAATTATTCAGCCAAAAAGATAGCTTAATTGGCCAGCCAGCCAGCCAGCATTGACGAAATTCTGCGAACATGCAAACAGCTTAGCTTTTGGGCTGAGCTTCTGCACTCAAAGTGCATATTGTACTACTACCTTTGAAGAGCAATGAATCTTTTCGTGCACATGCACGCATGGATAATGCAGTTGACTTTGTGTGGCTTCGCTCGTACTCCCATCATTCTAGCTGAGATATGTTGTTGAGGCATGCACTTTTGCTTTGCTATGTCGACCTTAACTAACTGCTTATGGATGAACCATCTATATCTTGTGGAGGTTCTTGCTATTATGTGACAAAATGCAATTAAGGGTTGCTTTATGTAAGTAGTTCGGCGAGAGGATTGTTTGCCTGTCTGGTTGGTTTGTGTACTAACAAAGGACGGGCGCTGAGTTTGGTAGGAAAGAATCCAAAAGGGTAGAAAAGAGAGGGTGGAGTTATGGACCACTGGTGGCAAGTCAATTCGTTTGGTGGCAAAGCATATTACAAACAACACCCCATACGACCTCTCACTGTTCCCATCCCCTCTTGTTCTATTTTTTATTTTATTTTTTGTTTTCAGAAATAGAAAATTGAAATTGTGTGGCGAGCAATGGCCTGTGTCTGAAAATCCTTAGTATTGTACATTCTAGAGTTTTTGTGGTGGATAATACATTTTAGAGTAATGTTTTGAAAAGGCCAGTGCCAGCTTGAGTTGGTTGCTTGCTAGTGCCTATCAGTAGTTCATATTCCCTCACCAAAAAGGAGTAATTTGTATGGTATTGCAGAAAGAAAATGCTATCAATTTTTCAAAGGTATATATGCATTTGCAATAATTATGAGAACTGATAAAATATGCTTGAATCTCAGCTGGTTTCTTCGCATGTTGCCGATGATCCGAACCACTGGTTCTCGATCGGACGGTGCCGCCATAATCTTGCCAAAGAAACTCCACCCCAGTCGCTATCCACTTTGGCACCACCCACACAGAAGGACAATCAAGTAATTCCACAGCTCCTTGGATGAAGAATCATAGGAGATAAGGCGCCAGCAAAGCGCCCCCCCCCCCCACCCCCCATTCCTACATTAATCGGCCGTTTCCGCACCGAGAAATTTTTTAGCCCGGAATACACGCAACCACAACGTTCAGATCAACAAAGGACCACCGCTCACGTGACGCGAGTATGTTATACATACACCCCAAATAATTCAGAGAGATTCAATACGACGAGATTAGATAAATCATGGTGAAAAATCACGATTATCTCCTCCTAATTATCATCAGTTTGTCGGTCATCTACCGGGGGTGTCTCCTGATGGAACTCGTACATCACCGATCGAATCCTGTAGTAGGTTAGGTTTGGTGGCCTCTCCGTATCTCCCTGCATGAATACGTACTAATTTCAAACAGTTGAACAGTAATGTGGGCAGTAATCAAATGATTAGTTTGTTTCCAAGATGGCTACCCCCGAACTGTTTGTTGATTTGTTCAAATCATCGTCATAATACCAGGGTGCGTGTACCAGTATTTTGTTTGGCTGCACAAACTGTTTGGGATGGAGACTTGGTCGACTCCGACGTCCAAATTGTAGTCGGTTAGCCAAGAGTTTTTATTTTTCAAAATATCTTAGCCGTGTAATATAATAGTAGATCGCAAATTGCATTTCTTTGAATTTTGGGATACCGGTTTCAATGCCCGGCATTTACCGAAATGCGACGAACACGACGCATAAACACCGCCCGGTAGACACAAGTCGAGGCGTGGTGGCACATGTACAAACTCTCAAGTGGACGAAGAAATGCCAAAAGATAATGGGGGGTTTAGATGCAACATCCGGTGCCAGTGTGTGTGCACTGGTGTATGTTGGGTGGTCCTGCCCATCCACTGCCCCTAATGACACCATAACCACCATTAAACTAGGGGCTTGGACCCTGAATAATGGATAGGCATGCATGCCTATCTCCCATAGCGGCTAAGCTGTTGCTGCTGCTGGCCCTCAACCTGCACGCGGCACAGCTGCTTGCAATGTATATTCCCCTGGTCATGTGTGGCGTGCTCCCTTCCAGCACTGACCCTGCATCTCACTGTTCCTCCAGCTTATTGGTTTGTTGGGCATGTTTGTATGGCTGCTCACAATCAGCTTTTGCCACATGTGCTCCCAATGTGATGCCATGACCCACCTGATTTATCCCCTTTCTCCCTCTTTTCCTTTTCCCCTTTTTTCTTTTCTGAGATGAATGTGGCAGTTAGTTGCCGAGTGTTTGGGTCGCGGCGATGTTATATCTACAAAATGGTCCGTTTCGCTAGTTTCGGCAAATTCTTCTTCTTCATGGAATATTGCTTCCACAAGAGAAGTGGCAAGAATAGTAATAGTACTGTTGCTAGATAATGTGCTATGTGTAGAAAGAACAATGTGAACTGTGGCACACGGACAGAGATGGGTTTGCAAATAATTGGCAAATGATCAAGAAGACTGGTCCTTGTGTGTCAAGTTAGGCGCTATATGTGTCAATGATAAGGAAGGAGGGGGTCTCCCTCTTGCCCTACCATAGGTATCCAGCTTGTATCCATTAATCCAACCGACTGATGGAGCATCTGATTTGACTAATAATCCTTTAATTTTTATCTCATTACCCTGGTGTCATTGCAAAAATCACCACGACCATACACAAAAAATATAACGAGATAAAATTATATTCTTCATAATAATGACATAAAAGCATCTTCAATGGTGAATAATCAGGTACTCCCTCCTACTCATATTACTTGTCGCAGCTTTAGTACAACGTTGCGGCAAGTGATATGGATCAGAGGGAGTACCACATTTTCCACGCAAGCACTAACAGATTCAAACTTCAAAAGCTTGACTAACACAAGGGAAGAAAAGCAGCTTGTAAGCAATTTCGTTCACAAGTTATAGTAGAGCTCCTTTTTAGCGAATTGCACGCGCATTCATACACCTGGCTAGCATGAGTATTCAGTACATTAACTCAAGTCAAGCAAAGTAGCAAAGGGTATCATCATTAAGCAATCAAGTGAAGTAGCCATCAAGTAGTAGAAGAAAAGAAAGTGGTATTAGCAAGCCTCAGATTTCCACTTTTCTTGCCATCTGGTCAATCGGTTATCTTGCTTGGCATGCTTTTGATGAGTAAACATGAGAAAGCCAGAGTAGCCAGCATCCAAAGCCAGAGTAGAAAAAAGAAAGTTTGTGACAATTGCTGATAGAGTACTAACAATTTAGATTGTAGCATTTGTGCTGGTGCATACTAAAAATGTCAGAAGGGGTCACGAAATCATAAAACACACTCCAGTGCTCTCGCACCTCCGTTTCATAATACGAGGCGTACTAGGTTTCGTCAAGACAACAAGGATTTGACCAAGAGTTGCCCCATTAATATGTGGTTTATATACATGATAAAAAGAATATCACAAATTATCAGTAAACACTTTCGAATAAGAATCTAGTGCTACCAATTTTATGCCATATAAACCACATGTTAACAAAGTAATTCTTGGTCAGAGCCTTGTCTTAACAAAACCTAATACGCCTTATGTTTGAAACGGAAGGAGTGTTTCATAATGTCAGGTAGTATCACAAATCATAGCCAGGTGAAGCGCACACTGGCTTTTTTCACGGAGAGGTGCCGGGGATTTATTCCGAAACATGCTTCTTCAGTCAATCCGGTCAGTATAAGCTTCCTGAGCGACGCAGGCTTGCTTCTGGCCTGATGGGCTCCCCAGTGAAGGGATCAAACTTGTAAGGCTCCCCTGTGTAGGGATCAAACCTCATCTGCTGATGTTCAGCAGAATATTCAGCAGAGGACCTGGACTTGAATTCTGGTTCTATGTTTGTGGAGTACCCTGTGGCAGATACCAATCTTCTTTCCCTAGAGAGAACAGCTTCGGCTGGTCTTTCAATGTAACTCTGTTCTTGTGTGTATCTTCGCTCTAGATGCCTTCCGGTGTTCTGTCTGGGTTCATGTGCTGATCTCTCAATATAACTCTGCTCATGTATGTTTCTACGATCTAGATGCCTTCCAGTGTCCTGCCTGGTTTCATGTGCTGATCTATCATTATAACTCTGTTCTTGTGTGTATCTTCGATCTAGATGCCTTCCAGTGTCCTGTCTGGGTTCATGTGCCGACCTTTCCTTATAACTATGCTCATGTATGTCTCTTCGATCTAGATGCCTTCCCGTGTCCTGCCTGGCTTCATGTGCGGATCTTTCGTTATAACTCTGTTCTTGTGTGTATATTCGATCTAGTTGCCTTCCAATATTTGGTCGTGGTTCAAGTAGTACTTCTTCTCGCCGCAGTCTTGGCTCTGGGTATCTTACAACAGCGGGTCTTTCTTCGGCATATCTTCTTGACTGAGACACAATTGGATCGTCAACATAAGAGGAGGAAGGATAACCGCCTAGGGAGCTGTATCTACTGCTCCTGCAAATAAAATGGATCTCGATGATCACATATTCACATGAAATATTTGCAATAGCAACCCAGTAAAAGGATGCAAGCAGAGAAGCTACTAAGCTCGTAAAAGAGAAACAGGATCATGCCAATGTCCTTTTGCTCATTGCCCTCGAGGATGCCTACCCGGATGCTGTGTAATCGTAATCTTGGTGCCGGTATCGCTTGGTTTGTATTTCAGAATTTCTGGACAAATAAGTAGTATCCTGTAATATTTGTGCTGCGCCAAAAGCCTCAACCTTGCGCTGCAAGTCAAAACTCCATACATTAGAATGCATAGTTGCTTAAAAATACAGCCACGAAAGAAAAAGGGAGATGCTGAATAAGATAAGTAACAACCTTAGCAATTAATGAAAGGAAATATTCTCCTTTATTGCGTTTGTCAGAACCTGTTATCAAAAACTGCATCGAGAATTAATCAGACTAATAGTGCCATTTCAAGCCCAGGTAAGAGGCTTTTGGAAAAGAAAAGTTCAGGTAAGAGCTCAGAGATCATCTACGTGAAACAATTACACACCTGATTAAGGACGGCAACAGCACCTGACTCAGGGAGCTCACTGAGGCTCTTTATGCAATGGATGTCAATCTGGGAAGAAAAATACAGGACGATGATGCTCCGTACCCTCAAAAAACGAAGATAAATAGGAACATTTCTAACAAATTACTTACGTCGTATGGACTGCCAATTCCAAGACGTAAAATACGAAGTAAGAGTTCGTTGACGGCTGAAGGTAGTGAATTAACAGCTGCTTCATAGGGATCAGTGACATCAGACACCTAGGGGATAAAAACGCAAATATGTCAACAAAGATACCACCTTTTTTCCTTTCTGAAGTACGCATTTTATTCAACTCCCTCTATTCCTACACAAGAACCGTGCTGCGAGTATTGATGTCAAATCTTATACTTTATGTTGTTTTGTATGGAAATATAATAGGCGTTTAGAGACAACAACCGTCTGATTCAATAACAGACAAGACTATATCAGAGCATCAAGAGCTGCCAGGTTAATGACCATTTCAATTTTAGAGCAATTGTACTACAACGTGCATCAGCCAAAGATTAGACCTATTAGCACAATATCAAGTCTTAATACGATGGATCTTGTGACAACTAGACAGATATATAAGTGAGCTAAAGCTTTAGCAAGTCAAAAGCTAGCTCAGTTGTACAAATAAATCTGACTTCTTGGCTTTAGTACAAAATGATTATATGGTGTATCACCCATACCCTGTTTGATAGTCTTGGAGCTTTCGTTTGCCGTTCAATCGAATCATGTCCGTATCTGCCATGAGAATAATCTGGCTTGCCTCCTGATACATTTGATCTTCTAGTTTTCACCTCTTCACGACTTCTCTTATTATCGTTCTCTACTGCAGGTCGAGCAACTGAAACCTGTTGTGATGAACAGTACCACGGCTAAATTTGACTAATCAAAACCAGAAAAAAAACAAATTAAGAAGCAAGAAATAGCCCAAAAAAATGGTATTCCTATTCATGCCTGGATCTTGAAAGATGGTCCTCGGTTAGGTCCGCTGACAGTTTTACCATCCATTTCTTTTATTGCATTGTCAAGCTCCTGCAATCAATTAAAATTAATGTAAATTACTTGGTTATAACTTGAGCTATACAACTTAAAATGATATCAGAATTTACACAACTACTTACTGAACGACTGCCAAAGTGAATGAATCCAACTGGGTATTGTCCTTTTCTTGAGACCGCAACCCGAATTACCTAATCAGCAATTACACGTCACTTTAGGATTAACATCACAGATAAGATTGGTAAATGCAAATATGTGATAGCCATGTTGATAGACAAACCTCTCCAAAATGTCCAAAAAGCTTTTTCAAATATTCCTCATTGGCATTTGCTGGTAGATTACCAACAAAAGCAGTCTTAATCTGTGTATCACCAGAATAGAGAACACAATCAAAACATAAAATAGCTATACTGAAATTAAGAAGAAATGTTCTCCATTGAAATTACCTTGGCCATTTCATCAGCATCCACATTAGACTCCCTCTCAGCCCAATTTATTGCTGGATGCAAAATACCACCAAGCATAAAATCTGTTCTGGAACCAATACGGAGTACACGTGCTGCAGCCTGTGATGTGTGATCGATAGTTTTAGGAGGAAAGGAATCAAAGGAAGATGATCTGTTCAGATAACATGGACTAAAGAACATCTCCGTGATGATATAGATATTTCCCTTTTGCATACATATCAGTAGCATAATCTCAGATCAGTGACGAACCAACATAATATGTTGACAAACATACACATAATTGGCAGCTATGATTAATGTCAGAAGTGAGACTCCGCCGCATGCAATGTCAGCTTAAGATTGTGAGCAGTACATTTGTGCAGAAATGAAGCTAAGGAAAATGGCGAAATGAATGAAGGATCAGCTTGTCAGACTTTCCAAAACAGAAAGGCTTGGTCACTGGCAAGTATCTGATGGGTTAAATTACGAAGGAGATGGAGAGAGAGGGGACAACAGTTTACAGAATAAAATGAGTAACAAGGAAGTGCATGATTCAATCACTTGCAGAGATGAGATCAAATGCTGATTTCCATATTCCAATTCCTTATTCCTACATACTTGTTCTCATCTTTCTGATGCTAAAACTCGAATTAAACATTGGAGCTGTACTACCTATACATGACTTCTGATTCCACCACATGTTCTCCCAGTTTCTAAAGAAAGAGTGAACCAAAATAAATAGCGGCAACGGCATAGTACACATTCAGCACGTAATGGAAGCGCCATAGATTGCATATGCTATCAGAGGACCAAACCCTTGATCCCTGAAGAAAAATGAAGACCAAAAACAAAGATGGAGCCTATGTTTTTAAGGCGACACCTTACCGCCTTAGGGAGGGGGGGCGCTTTGGCGCCTAGGCGGGCGCTTTGGGCGCTAGCGGTCGATTTTCCAAAGCGGAGGGGGAGCGCTTCGACGCCTAGGCGTCGCCTTAGGGACGCTTTAAAAACATAGCATGGAGCTGAGTGGCTCGCTAGCTTTAATGTCTTTTGATGGAACCAAGTATATGCGTCCGAAAAATTTGAACGGAAAGACAAGGCTAGGGGTAGTATATGACAGAAGTTGGAACAGAATATACGTAATACGAAGTAGATACTTCAGATATCAGTTACTGATAGAAGAGGAAGAGGGAACTGAAGGACTTATTGTCATTCCTGTTGTCAAGGTGACTGAAACTCCATAAATTCCACGCAATCAAACATTGCGCCCCCGAGCAAGTCTCTTCAGCAGCCGAAAAGGCAAAAAGTTTTGTGGTCTTGGTATCAAAGATCTAGCTACACAAAACAACTGTCTCCTAATGAAATTTGCCTACAGACACCACTGAACCTCAGCTACCCTGGATCTACTGGATCAAGCAACAACACCTCTCTAGCCTACCACAAATAGCTTCCTGCCCAA
The DNA here is from genome assembly GCF_003073215.2 of Triticum urartu. Lineage (NCBI taxonomy): Eukaryota > Viridiplantae > Streptophyta > Magnoliopsida > Poales > Poaceae > Triticum > Triticum urartu. Next base: position 91,467,673 of record NC_053026.1, read on the forward strand.
AACCCTCCTTCCTAACAAAGCTATCCAAACCCAGCTACCAAAGCTTCTAGACATAACTTTCGTGATCTCAAACAATGGCCAGAAAACGTTCTTTTGGCATGACACTTGACCCACCAACAAACCTCTAGCAAAAGCTTTCCCAAACCTCTACTCCCACTCCACAAACACACACGTCCTAGTTGTGCACATCATGCTTTACGGGCTACTTACGACCTCATGAACCGGCTAACCAACGCTGCCTCGAGCGAGCTTGTTGCTCTGTCTTTGTTGTTACAGGATTTCCAGCTGTCGGACAGTCCAGATGAGCGCTTCCTTGTGCATAGCCCCAGCTTCTCCTCCGAGGCTGTCTACGACATATTAATGCAGGAAGTAGTGGAAGATGATCATGCTGACTTAATTTGGCATTTTAGAAACCCGAGCAAGATCAAGATATTGGCCTGGCTGTTATCAGAGGGAGACTAAAATACACGAGCAAACCTGTTCCACAAACATATCGCACCTGATGCTCACTGCCCGCATTGCTCCGGTCCAAAGACACTCTACACCTGTTTGTCTCTTGCCCGGCTGCCACCAGAGTCTGGGATCTGCTCGGTTTACAAACTACAGGAAGATTTCAAGACCTTTGGCTCACTGCTACTCCTGCTGGCCTAGACCCTTGCGTCTGGCCTGAAGCGCTGCTCACCATCTTCAAAAATGAGAACCATACTGCCGCTGTAACCGTCACAAACATCTGTAAATGATCTAGACCTCTGGTTGCATCGGTTTAAAAACCCGGTGGATAAGGTGTCAGCCAAGTCTTGGCTTGACTACCTCTCCTTGCAGCTTGCAGCTGACCTTGTAAGTTGTAACTACTTAACCATTGGTCACTTTGGGTAATATATATACAGGTGGGATCCGTGAGACCCATTACAGAGATGCTGCACCCGGAAATTTTAAGCAAAGGTGTAAATTATTCTTTTGGTGTATAACTCACTAATATACCCTCCTTGCATGCAATGTCTCGTCAGATGTAGCAATTGTCACAATAGGTCATCTACTTAATCAGAGAGGATTAGGGATTAACATAAAAATTAGCACTATGCCCGTGCGTTGGTACGAAACCACCAAAAATATCGAGTTAGGTCACCAGCATTGGAGATCATCGGAAGAGTGTCGGTTTCTTACAACCATTTTGTGGTTCCGACGAAAAAAATGAGAATGAAAAGTCGAGGGGTTGTGGGCGGTGATGAACCAGAGCAACTGAAATGGCTATGCGAGGGCCATCACAAGATTTGAGCGAGAAGTTGTTTCAAATTTTGAAATTGGGGGGGCGGGGGGGGCACAACATTTTGAGTAAGACTGTACATGTTGTTTGTACTTTTTGCAAGAGTGCTGGTCCCACATGCGAGTATGAGTGTATTTGTGTATTTGTGCTCTTTGCAAGGATGTTGGTCCTCCATGCGAGTAGAAGTGGAGAAAGAGGAGTGGACTCACTACCAGCTCTAAACTTTATAAATATAATATAATACGTATATAGGAATGATATGCCGCCATATCTGTCTCCTGCACTCTGTAAAGGAACTAGTGTAGTGGATAGAAATCCTTGTGAAGATTGGAGATTGATCAAAGATTGGAGGTATATGTGAATCGAAAGCGGCATATCTGCAATTCTGATATTTCTTTACAAGTATGCCGAACAAAGATTTGTAGGAGACATTAAATACGGGCAACACCTTCAGAAGTATAAAGTTGTTTGCTTTGGTTTTCATATCTTCTGCAGATCCGGAATGTATGGGGAACATTTTCATACGCAAAAAGTTGAGCACAGAAGATTGTCCTTTGCAATGTTAATCAGTCATATAAGAGAAAAGGATGAGAAAATATGTTACGTCATAAAAGTTCATAACCAATACTGAGTATATGACTCCAAGAGATGGGCTGCTTGTCAGCAGAACAAAGGTATGTTGGTAACTTGGTGTCAATTCATTGTCTAGCTTCCTAAACTGAGGTAGCAGCACTAAGGATATGCGATTACTTGAGCATGTAATGATGGACTGTCTGATGAACTTATTTTGCTAGATAGACAGATTTATGGCAAGCAATAAAGTGCAGAATCACTGTGCAGCACCAACAGATAAGCAGAAGAATCAATAGAATCTAGTCACATATTCTGAATTTCTGATATAGACATAAGATGGTTTCATCCAATAAGATTGTTTATAAAATTGAGAGGCAATAATATTGGTCAAGTCCTGCAAGATAAATCAACCGACAAGGCTATGGTCAACTATAGTAAACTAGGAGCTAGGAAAGATGTTAAAAAAATATACACATAATCTCAAAGTCAAGAAGGTATGAAAAGTAGCTGATTTATATGCACCTTTAAATAGTTATAATTTATAATTGGAAAATACTAAACAACAGAAAAAATTCAAACCCACCTTATCAGGTCATGTTCGATAAAGAAACTATCAGGTCATGACTTCCACAATAGAATGCACTGGATGATGAAGTTAACCAAAAACGGATTTCCTAGCACAGAATAAAGAATAGATACTTACTCCATGAGAAGAAAATCGCACAAACGCAAAGCCTCGATTTAGACGCCTTTTGCTCGTTGAAGAATCAAGATTTGAAGCCGTTGCAAGGTCAACTGATATGACATCTTTGAATGTCTGAAGGTCAAAGAATTGTATCACTAATTGTATATCCCAGTGATCTTTCTTGAAACATAAAATAAAAGGAAACATGTTCTACCTTATGAATCAATTCTTCAAATTCTTCAGCACTCCATTCTGACAAAAGAAATAGATAGCGCAATGATAAGAATTTAGGTGATAATATACATGCGGTTTTTTCATAAGAAAGTTCTCATAAACCAACATTTTAACAAGAAATTTTGTCAAGAACAACTGTTCACAGTACAAGTCAAAAGTTTGTCAGACCCAATATATATCTAAAATTTAGAATGGGTGTTTTCCACCCCTCAACTATTGTCTGAGTGTAGCTTTCATCCTTGTATTCTAAAACCGCCCAAAGTCGGTCTCTCAACTATCCACACCGTCCAATTTTCATCTCTCAAAGCGGTTTTGTCCCTTCCAAGGCGGTTTTGGATGACGTGCGCCTACATATCAGCCACAACACCATGTATTTGTGACATGGTAGACACGTGGTGATGATGTGGCCTACACCTACACGTCAGAGCCACATTACTCAAAACCGCTTTCAAAAGGCCAACTGCTCCAAGGGATGAAAATTGCCCTGTAATGATAGTAGAGCGACCAGCTTTGAGTGGTTTTAGAGTTCAGGGGTGAAAGCTACATTCATGTAATAGTTGAGGACGGAAAACAATATTTCCCTTCTTTTAATGAAAACAGAGGTTGGACTTGATAGCTTGGTCTTTTCATCAACTGTATCTCTTTTTATAGTAGAGAATCTGACCTCGGTATCAATTTCATCAACTTTATAGTCATGTGGTTTTTGTTTCCGTATTTATTGTTATTCTATTTATTTTGACCTCCATACTTCGATCAAGATATTGGACACAGAATGCCAATCTTTAAAAAGAAGGGGGGGGGGGGGAGGGGGGGGGGAGTGATCAGCTGTTGCACCAAAAAAAAAAGGTCTTACAGTAAAAAAGAATAGTAGAACTTCGCCATGATAATTTTTAGTATTTGTTCTTTCATACTTCTAATAGATATCTCTGGTTGGGCAATTGTGAACAGCTTGTGGGCAATATGAGATAAGAGCTGACTAGGAGAAAGAAGTAAGCGGATCTTGCAGCTGTTTCCATTCCTTCATTTAGGTCTCGAACTATTAAGTAGAAGATCAAGCACTAATCTGATGGATCAAATGCTTTCGGAAATTTTCTGCATTCTGATTATGAAGGTTCTTTCTGAGTGAAGCTTACCTTTGCAAAGATTTCCAAAGAAGAGTGTATCTTGATCCAAAGAAAGATCAACAGCTAGTCGCTTTCCTTGAAGCTAGTAGAGAACAAACAACAAATATATTATTCATGTCAAGATTAATATATGTGATGTAATAAAGATGTTTAATTCCATGATACTGAATAAGAAAGCTAGCGTCTTTCTCTCTCAACTCAACACAAAACTACAAAGGGAAGAAAAGGTGAACTTGTGACAACATTTTTATGATATTGATAAGGATATAAACAGCTCATTAAATAAGTATAATGACTAACAGAGCTATTAAGAACTAGTAATGCATGCAAATTTATGATACTGATAGGTGGAGTGTATAATAACTAACTTGAAATTTCTTTTCTGGTCATGTAATTGAAGGAATTTACCTCACTAACCTCTAAATTTAGCCATTTCAGCCACAATAAAAAGCAGGTTGGTGGGTGTCACCAATTTATTTGCAATCATGTCTAGTTCCTTATAGTATATCATTGAAAAAGTACTCTTATAGTAAAGATAACAGTTGATTATTTCCTAGATTCTACTTGAGATTTGAGGAAATGGGGGATTAGAAAGTTTTAAAACATATGTACATATAATGTGTGATATGGAAATTTCTACAGCAACTAAAAAGAAGTTTGGTGCTCTTGCCTCAATCCCATTCTTTTGCCTTTTAGCAATATAAGCACACTCCCTTTCTGCAAATCTCACAAATCCAAATCCCTGAGGAAGTTTGGGAAAATTAATGTTGATAAAATTCGTGATAAAAGTTACTCGATAGTATATTACTATGTCTGAAGAATCGAAACATTTATTGCAATGTCATAAGAGTTGCAATAAAACCAGACCTTGGAAACACCATTCTGATCCTTCATTATGCGCAAGTCAACAATCTCACCACAAGTAGAAAATATCTGCTCATGAAATGGTCAGTCCAACGAGTATGTGGCAACCAGAAGAAATGAAAAAAAAAACACCCTTTTTTACATGAATAGATGAAAGTTAACGAATCAATTATGTGACTATTATTAATTTACAATGGATAAAATATACTTAAAGCTCAGCAGTCCAATGACCAATAATTAAGCGAAATTTCTAGCCATTGTAGTACTACATATTTCTGTTATTACTAGCTAGAGCACGACAATATTGCCTGCAGACAGATTTACCAAGCCACGTCCAAAAATTACAGAACCAGTTAAGCTTCTGGTAGATACAAAACATGATTTAGGTGTGCCAATACATTTGATTTGGTTGGCATGTCTTACACAACATCCACATCTAAAATGGGCGAGTAAACCGTGCCATTAGCAGGTTTTCAGATTAACCTACAAACCAGCTGGTCACCCCCTGTTGGATTGCAGAAAACTATAGCTGGAGATAAACAATGCGAAACGGTGGAATATATAATGCTACCAGACAGTTATTCAGCTGACAATATACTGTTCCTAAACATGGCTTCTACAAATCACATCGGAGATGCAAGCACTTGAGGTAATAGTCTGTCCTTGCGCAGTACACCATTCCTGAATGACACCAACAAGCAACACCTCATACACAAGTGGGTGTTGGCGGCTGTAGACAAAACCAACCTCTCGGAGTGTCCCCTCCGTCGCCGACCGCGGCAGCCCGCCGACGAACACCTCGGCGCCTTTCACCCGCCGGTCTGCACACATACCAGCACGTCATTCAATGCGCAGCGCAAGTGCACAGGCACGCCCAGAATCAGATCCCAAAATCCCAGAACAAATTCGCTCGGCTTCTCCGCAGCAGACTGCGCGAAACACAAATAAGCCCAGCAGCCTCACCTTGCTCGTCGTAATCCCCTTGCGACGCCGCCCTCCTGTCCTGAAATCCCCAGGAAAAAAACAAAAACAAAATCAGAGACGAGGTCATCTCGGCAAAACCTGCACCGAACCGGGCGCCGCGACGACCGGGCGGACCGCCGGCGCCGCGCGGCATCGAACCCGGCCGCGCCTGCGCGGAAGGAATCGAGGAACGCGACGGAAATTCACGGGCTCGGGGTGTGAGTTCCGAGTAGTACCATTTTTGGTTCTTCTCTTCTTCAGCCGAGAGCCCGAGACGAGACGCAAAACAGAGTGCACGGAGCTTTCTCTTTTCCCCTTTATATTTCCCCCGAATTATCGGTTCGCCTTTTCTCTCACTCAGAGAGAGACGACTGTGGTTTTAGGCTGGTCAAAATGGGGAGGAATTTAGGAGTAACATCACATATTTCAATACAACTTTGCTTATATGGCACATATTTAATGAAGAGAGAGGTGTTTATAGTAACTAGCTAAGTTACCGGAATATCACATACTTAAAAAACAATAAGTCTATAACCTAATAAATACATCGTTGCATGACACTATATAGATGTTTCTACCTACTATGGAGGTAGTAACATAGTCTAGAAAAATGTGTACGTTACTAGCTTATGTTTTTGCCCATTATGATCAGCCTTATAACCAACAGGGCCCGTGCGGCCCAGCCTATTGGAAAGCGTACCTGTCCGGCCCGTCCCCGCTGTAGGCCTCCGTTCTTTTGTTTTTTCTTTTATAGCAAAGAATGAGATATGTTCTTTTTTTTAGTTCAGAATGAGAGATGTTTGTAGATTAAAAAAAGAATGAGAGATGTTCGTACTGTATTAAAGCAAGGAGTTGCTGTTTTTATGTCTTTTGAGTGCTTTCATTTTCAGCACTGCCGTCGTATGTGTAATAGTGCAGCGCATGTTCTTGCGAGGTATGATTATAGTTTGGTTGAGGCCCTGTTGTTTGGGGTGAGTTTGTGCTGGAGTTTGTTTCTGTTCTGGTAGCCAGTGATATTGTTGGGTCCAGTGTTTAAATGAAAACTTTTTTCACTGTCAAAAAAAAGGTTGAAGTGTAACGAACAAGAGAAATATACATTGTCTAAACTCCATTCCTTCTATTTATACAACAACAAAGGACACAATGAATATGTGAATATGTGCCTATTCAGAGAGGCATATGGGCGAAATAGTTTCGAATGGAGCCGCCATATGGCGGGCTTCATCCAACTATGGAATAATGCACGCACACCACGAGTAAGTCACCCAGGTAGTTGTTAATTGTATTTCCTTTTTTATTTCTATTTTTTGGGTATATGGTTATATGAAGTCATTAATTTTAAACAAAATCCAAATCAATTCCAAGATTTCAAAAAATCAAAAAATTCCAATAGCAACTTAAAAATGATAAATGTTTCTTTTTGGGTTCAATATTTTCATATTTATTAAATATTTACTGTAGTGACTCTTTAGTGTTCCACACAGGATTGCGATGCAATTCATAGATATTCACACATAAAAATAAAAATGGTCATATTTCAATCATTTCAGAACCTTTCCAAAGCCATTTTCACAGATATTTTCATTGTTTTAGTTATCAAAAACATTTCGTGGACATTTCACACAATTTTCAATTGTTTGAAAATAGTTTACATTCACACATGTTTTAGTTATTCCAGACATATGTCAACCAATTTCAATTTTATCAATTAATTTCAAAAAGCATCCCACATACATTTTCACAATTGTTTCAATTTTTTAATATGCTTCAACTGTATGATGAACTTCAAAAGTATTTCACACATGATTTAATGACAATTTCAAATCTTCAAACGTTTTTTCATTATATCAACTTATTTAAATAATATTTCTCCCTCGGTTTAACAAGAAGTTCAATTTTTCAACAAATTTCCATATTTTGGTCATATTTTAAAAAATGTGTTCTTGAAAATTATTTTAAACTTCTTGAAGTCTTTAGAAAAAAATCTTTTTTTTGGAAAATCCTTTTTACATTCATTGGTATAATGTATTATTTTGAGTATTTTGCGAATATTCCTAAAAATGATATATGTAGTTCATACGTATCAAACGTATCCATATTTTTTGTTATGTTCATTTTCACATTGTTTTGGCATGGTGCACATGCTGAGAGAACATTCACACACTGGAGGTGTTAAGACAACTCTCATAAAAAACGCATGCATGCATGCACAGGAGGTATATGATGACATGTAGGATCGAAAGTATGTTTAGAGAGGGGTGATTAGACTACTTGACCAAATAAAAACTTAACCTTTTCCCAATTTTAGTTATTGGCAGATTTTAGCTAATTTAGGACAAGTCAAGCAATCATCACATGATTCAAGCAAGCATGCAAAGAGTATATTGGCAGCGGAAAGTAAAGCATGCAACTTGCAAGAATGTAAAGGGAAGGGTTTGGAGAATTCAAACGCTATTGGAGACACGGATGTTTTTCCCGTGGTTCGGATAGGTGGTGCTATCTGTTGGGGAACGTTGCAGAAAACAAAAAATTTCCTACTCGTTTCACCAAGATCCATCTAGGAGTTCATCTAGCAACGAGTCATCAGATGCATCTACATACCTTTGTAGATCGCGTGCGGAAGCGTTCAAAGAACGGTGATGATGTAGTCGAACACGACGTGATCCAAATCACCGATGACCAAGCGCCGAACGGATGGCACCTCCGCGTTCAACACACGTACGGGACGGGAGACGTCTCCTCCTTCTTGATCCAGCAAGGGGGAAGGAGAGGTTGATGAAGATCCAGCAGCACAACGGCGTGGTGGTGGATGCAGGGCGTCACAGTAGCAGGGCTTCGCCTATACTACGAGAGAGAGACGTAACGGGGAGAGAGGGAGGCGCCAGGGGCTGGTGTATGAAGTCCCTCCTCTCCCTCACTATATATAGGGGTGCAAAGGGGGGGCGCCGACCCTAGTAGATGGAATCTACTAGGGGGGCGGCGGCCAAGGGTGGGGAGCTTGCCCCCCAAGCAAGGGGGCGCCCCCTTTTGGGTTTCCCCCAACTCTAGGCGCATGGGCCCTTGGGGGGTGGCGCCCCAGCCCACTTTGGGCTGGGTCCCCTCCCACTTCAGCCCATGGGGCCCCCCAGGGACAGGTGGCCCCACCCGGTGGACCCCCGGGACCCTTCCGGTGGTCCCGGTACAATACCGGTGACTCCGAAACTTGTCCCGATGGCCGAAACAACACTTCCTATATATAATTCTTTACCTCCGGACCATTCCGGAACTCCTCGTGACGTCCGGGATCTCATCCGGGACTCCGAACAACATTTGGGTTACTACATATACATATCTTCACAACCCTAGCGTCACCGAACCTTAAGTGTGTAGACCCTACGGGTTCGGGAGACAAGCAGACATGACCGAGACGACTCCGGTCAATAACCAACAGCGGGATCTGGATACCCATGTTGGCTCCCACATGCTCCACGATGATCTCATCGGATGAACCACGATGTCGAGGATTCAATCAACCCCGTATGCAATTCCCTTTGTCAATCGATATGTTACTTACCCGAGATTCGATCGTCGGTATCCCAATACCTCGTTCAATCTCGTTACCGGTAAGTCACTTTACTCGTACCGTAATGCATGATCCCGTGACCAGACACTTGGTCACTTTGAGCTCATTATGATGATGCATTACCGAGTGGGCCCAGTGATACCTCTCCGTCATACAGAGTGACAAATCCCAGTCTTGATCCGTGTCAACCCAACAGATACTTTCGGAGATACCCGTAGTCTACCTTTATAGTCACCCAGTTACATTGTGACGTTTGGTATACCCAAAGTGCTCCTACGGTATCCGGGAGTTACACGATCTCATGGTCTAAGGAAAAGATACTTTGACATTGGAAAACTCTAGCAAACGAACTATACGATCTTGTGCTATGTTTAGGATTGGGTCTTGTCCATCACATCATTCTCCTAATGATGTGATCTCGTTATCAATGACATCCAATGTCCATAGTCAGGAAACCATGACTATCTGTTGATCAACGAGCTAGTCAACTAGAGGCTTACTAGGGACATGTTGGTGTCTGTTATTCACACATGTATTACGATTTCCGGATAACACAATTATAGCATGAATAAAGACAATTATCATGAACAAGGAAATATAATAATAATGCTTTTATTATTGCCTCTAGGGCATATTTCCAACACTATCCTACATCCACATTGATGGAGACTTCAACCCACGAAGGGTAATGGTTGCGCGAGTCCACACAGGGCTCCACCCAAGGGTAACGGTTGCGTGAGTCCACACAGGGCTCCACCCACGAAGGGTCCACGAAGAAGCAACCACCCACAAAGGGTCCACGAAGAAGCAACCTTGTCTATCCCACCATGGCCATCGCCCACACAGGACTTGCCTCACTAGCGGTAGATCTTCACGAAGTAGGCGATCTCCTTGCCCTTACAAACTCCTTGGTTCAACTCCACAATCTTGTCGGAGGCTCCCAAGTGACACCTAGCCAATCTAGGAGACACCACTCTCCAAGAAGTAATAAATGGTGTGTAGGTAATGAACTCCTTGCTCTTGTGCTTCAAAATGATAGTCTCCCCAACACTCAACTCTCTCTCATAGGATTTGGATTTGGTTGAAAGAGGATTTGAGTGGAAAGCAACTTGGGAAGGCTAGAGATCAAGATTCATATGGTAGGAATGGAATGTCTTGGTCTCAACACATGAGTAGGTGGTTCTCTCTTAGAACATATGAGTTGGAATGGTGTGTGTGTTCTGATGGCTCTCTCCTCGAATGAGAAGAAGGTGGAGGGGTATATATAGCCTCCACACAAAATCCAACCGTTACACAGTTTTCCAATCTCGGTGGGACCGAATCAATAAGCTCGGTCGGACCGAAAAAGTAAACCTAGTGACCGTTAGTGATTTTCGGTGGGACTGACATGCAACTCGGTAGGACCGATATGGTTAGGGTTTGGGCATAACGTAATCTCGGTGAGACCGATTACACAAACTCGGTGAGACCGAATTTGGTAATTAGCTAACCAGAGAGTTGGTCAGGCAAACTCGGTGGGACCGATTTGCTCTTTCGGTGAGACCGAGTGGAACTCGGTGAGACCGAAAAGTTACAAAAGGGAAACACTGAATTTACATTACAATCTCGGTGGGACCGATTCGCTCTTTCGGTGGGACCGAAAAGTTACGAAAGGGAAACAGAGAGTTTGCAACCCCATCTCGGTGAGAACGAGATCCCTATCGGTAGGACCGAATAGCTAGGGTTTGGCAGTGGCTAATGACAAGTGAAACTCGGTGGCGCCGGATAGGAAGAATCGGTAGGACCGAGTTTGGCTTAGGGTTTAGGTCAAATGTGGATATGGGAAAGTAGTTGAGGGTTTTGGAGCATATCACTAAGCACATGAAGCAAGAGGCTCATTAAGCAACACCTCATCCCTCCTTAATAGTATTGGCTTTTCCTAAAGACTCAATGTGATCTTGGATCACTAAAATATAAAATGAAGAGTCTTGAGCTTTTGAGCTTGAGCCAATCCTTTGTCCTTAGCATTTTAAGGGTTCCACTTTCACATCCAAGCCATGCCAATCATTGAGCTTTCCTGAAATAATCATCTTGGAATAGCATTAGCTCAATGAGCTATATGTTGTTATGAATTACCAAAACCACCTAGGGATAGTTGCACTTTCATGACATTAGTTCTTTCAATGGTACTTCACAAAACTGTAAAGTGTTTTTACTCTTAAACTGTGCATTCGATTTATGATTTTTTCTTCACTGTCACCTTTGTGTTGACGAAAGCTTTGATACTAGATGCCATATGTGTAGGTTTTGATAAAAATAAACAAAATAAAAGTTGCCATGTAGTTGGTATTGATATCAAAGTTGCCACCTGGTAACTTTGATACAAACATGGTGAGAATTTGATATAAACACGTTGGAACTTTGACACTAACACAATGACAGCTTTCTTTATTGTGGGGTGGGACCATCTTAAAAGTTTTAACCTATTAAAGGAATGAAGATGCCATTGTATTAATATCAAAGTCGTCACGTTGTAACTTTGATACCAGCATGGTGGCAACTTTGACAATAATACAATGGCAACTTCATTTATTGTGGCATGGGAACTTTAGGAATGGAAAAGGTTTTGACGGAACATAGTTGCAAAGTCCTTGACGATACAAAGCCAGCGGTGAAAGCATATTGGGAATCGGTTATATAATTTAGTCTATATAATTTTTTTGTTGTAAAAGAAATTGTACTCTGCATACATCATCACATGCATGCATGCAGCTACCCCTAGACTTTTGCATGTGAATGCATGGCTCTCATTGGGTTACGCCAAAAAATATTCCAGGACGTTTACTCATTATCATTTTCACATATTAATCCAATGCCAAGTGTCAGGTTGTTTGTTTTGCTATTTGTGTGCAACCGAAATAAATATTTTTGAAGGACGAGAAATCACCAAAAAAGCATTTTACCAAAAGGGATGCCCAGGAGATCTGGGGGAGGGGGTTGGGGTCCCAAATGTGGCAGCGATGGAGCCAGGAGGGCCACACACCCATGCGCCCTAGGTTTGGGACGCGCCACATGGGCGTGTGGGGCCCACATGGCTCCCCTTGTTGCCTCTTCGCCCCAACGGCTTTAGACCCCCCCGGAAAACTTAATTTTGAATATACAAATATTTGTGTGTCGTTGTTTCATCTAGAACCGAGGCGATCCAATCTAGAGGTATTACCTTGCTGGTGAGGGAAATTGCCGCTGGAGTCATCATCATCAACTCTATTGCTCCAATGACTATGTACCAGTAGTCCTCCTTGGACTAGGGCTCCATAACAGTAACTATGTGGCATCTACTCCCTCTCGTTCTTCAATACAAAGATCACATAAGTTGTCCAACATGACTGTGATCAAATCTTATGTAATTCTTGGTGTGTGTTGTTGCAGTGTGATGAATTGCCACATTATGATCAGATTATATACGGATTATTTATCGTTTGCTTTGTTTCTTTGCTACATGATTTATATATACACATGTTCCCTGATCTATTAGGCGTGCCTAGACGAGCGATCTCCAAGAGGGAGTTGTGTATGTTGGTTGGGATTTAACCTTTCAAGTAATCCATCTCAATGACAAGAAGAGGAAAAAAATTGTAGCGTGTTATTGCCACTAAGGATAAAAAAGATTAAAAAAAGATAGATGTCAAGTTGTCTTGGTGATGAACTGTAGGTAAAGAGAATATGCTATCAAAAATATGTCACATTCAATAAAAATATATTATTTCAACTTTCTTAATGCAATATTCTATTTTATTATTGAGTACTTTGAGATGCATCATGAATTTCGGTCTTGAAGTAGAATACTCCATCCGTTTCCGAATATAAGGTGTATTGATCTCCATGCAAGTCTACCATTTCAATGTTTAACCAAGATTATAGGATAAAATAACAGCATCTGCAATACTTAATAGATAAAGTATTAAATTACTTTTCATGATGGATTAAATGATATAAATTTTGTTTTGTGGATATTGATATATTTTTCTAAAAACTCGGTCAAACATGCACTCGTTTAACTTTTTAGAAAACAAATGCATGCCTTATATAAAGGAACAGAGGGAGTATTAGTTATGGGTGCATGTTGGATAGCGGTCTATAAACATAAAGACGTAATGCCTATATGCAATCATGACATGTATGATTAAGCATAAAAATTGTAATTTAATTGATACACAATTGTAGTTTATGTACCATGCTTATGTTGTTTGTCGAGGTACCACTAGTTAAATTATGGATCTTGGTCCATTATTCTCCATAAATACAACTATGTTTTTTCATTCTATTGTTCAATAAAAATATGAATTTTAATTATATTGCATGCAAAAAATCAACTCCATACAAACAATATATCAATCCTTGTAACTAGCTTTGCTGGTGAGATTCACACCTGCACAAAACTAAGTTGGGGACCAAGAAAGATATTTTAGTTGAGTGCTGGGCTATCACTGGCTAGTAGGAGAAATCATATTGATACCTTGGTTCTCACATTGGGGGAGGATGCTTTCGATACGACAAACCCTTGGTGTTCAGATTCCAACAAAATATTCTTTTTTACACTATGTTATTAGCCAAGGATATCAAGAAGCGATTAATAGTGTATTTAAATAATGCTAGAAGTATACCTGAATATTAAAGAAACACTCAATGGTGGATTATGCTTCGCCACACGGCGGAGCCGTTATAAAGTATGGGTTGCTCATCGCATGGAGGTTGGCACATGACACTGCCATCAATTGCTAATAAGCATCTGACATGTGATTGTAATCTTAATAGTGCACATTAAACTGATGAAACATAAGTCTGAAACATTTGAAAAGTTCAAAGAATTTTAGAGTGAAGTGAAAAATTATCGTAACAAGAAAATGAAGTTTCTACGATCTGATCGTGGAGGCGAATATTTGAGTTACGAGTTTGATCTTCATTTGAAACAATGTGGAATAGTTTAGCAACTCACGCCACCTGGAACACCATAGTATAATGGTGCGTCCAAACGTTGTAATCGTACTTTATTGGATATGGTGCGATCTATGATGTCTCTTACCGATTTACCACTATCGTTTTGGGGTTATGCATTAAAGACAGCTGCATTCACGTTAAATAGGGAACCATCTAAATCCGTTGAGATGACACCGTATGAACTATGATTTGGCAAGAAACCAAAGCTGTCATTTCTCAAAGTTTGGGGTTGCGATGCTTATGTGAAAAAAAATTCAAACTGATAAGCTCGAACCCAAATCGGAGTAGTGTGTCTTCATAGGATACCCAAAAGAAACTGTTGGGTACACCTTCTATCACATATCCAAAGGCAAGATATTTTGTTGCTAAGAATGGATCCTTTCTAGAGAAGGAGTTTCTCTCGAAAGAAGTGAGTGGGAGGAAAGTTGAACTTGATGAGGTAATTGTACCTTCTCCCGAATTGGAAAGTAGTTCATCACAGAAATCAGTTTCCAGTGATTCCTACACCAATTAGTGAGGAAGCTAATGATGATGATCATGAAACTTTAGATCAAGTTACTACCGAACCTCATAGGTCAACCAGAGTACGGTTCGCGCCAGAGTGGTACAGTAATCCTGTTCTGGAAGTCATGTTACTAGACCATGACAAACCTACAAACTATGAGGAAGCGATGATGAGCCCAGATTCCGCAAAATGGCTTGAGGCTATGAAATCTGAGATGGGATCCATGTATGAGAACAAAGTATGGACTTTGATTGACTTGCCCGATGATCGGTGAGTCATTGAGAATAAGTGGATCTTCAAGAGGAAGACGGACGCTGATAGTAGTGTTATTATCTACAAAGCTCGAATTGTCATGAAAAGTTTTCTACAAGTTCAAGGTGTTGACTACAATGAGATTTTCTCACTCGTATCGATGCTTAAAAGTCTGTCTGAATCATGTTAGCAGTTGCCGCATTTTATGAAATCTGGCAAATGGATGTCAAAACTACATTCCTTAATGGATTTCTTAAAGAAGAGTTGTATACGATGCGACAATAAGGTTTTGTCAATCCTAAAGGTGCTAACAAAGTGTGCAAGCTCCAGCGATCCATCTATGGACTGGTGCAAGCATCTCGGAGTTGGAATATATACTTTGATAAAGTGATCAAAGCATATGGTTTTATATAGACTTGCGGTGAAGTCTGTATTTACAAGAAAGTGAGTGGGGACACTACAACATTTCTGATAAGTATATGTGAATGACATATTGTTGATCGGAAATAATGTAGAATTTTCTGGAAAGTATAAAGGAGTATTTGAAAAGAGTTTTTCAAAGAAAGACCTTGGTGAAGCTACTTACATATTGAGCATCAAGATCTATAGAGATAGATCAAGACGCTTGATATATTTTCAATGAGTACATACATTGACAAGATTTTGAAGTAGTTCAAAATGGAACAGTCAAAGAAGGAGTTCTTGCCTGTGTTACAAGGTGTGAAGTTGAGTAAAGACTCAAAACCCGACTACGGCAGAAAATAGAAAGAGAATGGAAAGTCATTCCCTATGCCTCAGTCATAGGTTCTATAAAGTATAACATGCTGTGTACCAGACCTATTGTGTTCCTCACCTTAAGTTTGGCAAGAGGGTACAATAGTGATCCAGGAGTGGATCACTGGATAGCAGTAAAAATGTCCTTAGTGGAATAAGGAAATGTTTCTCGGTTATGAAGGTGACAAAGAGTTCGTCGTAAAGAGTTATGTTGATGCAAGCTTTAACACCGATCTGGATGACTAAGTCTCGATCTAGATACATATTAAAAGTGGGAGCAATTAGCTAGAGTAGCTCCGTGCAAAGCATTGTCTACATAGAAAATTTTCAAAATACATACGGCTCTGAATATGGCAGACCCGTTGACTAAATTTATCTCACAAGCAAAACATGATCACTCTTTGGGTGTTAATCACATAGCGATGTGAACTAGATTATCAGCTCTAGTAAACCATTTTGAGTGTTAGTCACATGGAGATGTGAACTAATCACATAAAGATATGAACTATTTGTGTTAAATCACATGACGATGTGAACTAGATTATTGACTCTAGTGCAAGTGGGAGACTGAAGGAAATATGCCCTAGAGGCAATAATAAAGTTGTTATTTATATTTCCTTATATCATGATAAATGTTTATTATTCATGCTAGAATTGTATTGACCGAAAACTTAGTACATGTGTGAATACATAGACAAACAGAGTGTCACTAGTTTGCCTCTACTTGACTAGCTCGTTGAATCAATGGTGGTTATGTTTCCTAACCATAGACATGAGTTTTCATTTGATTAATGGGGTTACATCATTAGAGAATGATGTGATTGACTTGGCCCATTCCGTTAGCTTAGCACGATGATCGTTTAGTGTGTTGCTACTGCTTTCTTCATGACTTATACATGTTCCTCTGACTATGAGATTATGCTACTCCCGAATACCGGAGGAACACTTTGTGTGCTACCAAACGTCACAACATAACTGGGTGATTATAAAGGTGCTCTACAGGTGTCTCTGATGGTACTTGTTGAGTTGGCATAGATCGAGATTAGGATTTGTCACTCCGATTGTCGGCGAGGTATCTTTGGGCCCTCTCGGTAATGCACATCACTATAAGCCTTGCAAGCAATGTGACTAATGAGTTAGTTGCGGGATGATGCATTATGGAACGATTAAAGAGACTTGCCGGCTACGAGATTGAACTAGGTATAGAGATACCAATGAACGAATCTCGGGCAAGTAACATACCGATGACAAAGGGAACAACGTATCTCGTTATGTGATTTGACCGATAAAGATCTTCGTAGAATATGTGGGAGCCAATATGAGCATCCAGGTTCCGCCATTGGTTATTGACCGGAGACGAGTCTCGGTCATATCTACATAGTTCTCGAACCCGTAGGGTCCGCACGCTTAACGTTCGGTGACGATCGGTAATATGAGTTTATGTGTTTTGATGTACCGAAGGTAGCTCGGAGTCCCGGATGAGATCAGGGACATGACGAGGAGTCTCGAAATGGTTGAGACATAAAGATCGATATATTGGACGACTATATTCGGACATTGTAAAGGTTCCGAGTGATTCAGGTATTTTTTGGAGTACCGGAGAGTTACAGGAATTCATCGGGGAGTATATGGGCCTTATTGGGCTTTAGGGGAAAGAGAGAGGGGAGGTTGCGCCCCCCAAGGCTTAGTCCGAATTTTACTAAGGGAAGGGGCGACGCCCCTTCCTTCCTTCTCTTCTCTTTTCCCTTTCCTTCTCTCCTACTCCTACTACATGGAAGGGGGGGGATCCTACTCCCGGTGGGAGTAGGACTCCCCTTGGGGCGCGCCTAGGAGGGCCGGCCTCTCCCCCTCCTCCACTCCTTTATATACGTGGCCAGGGGCACCCCATAGACACACAAGTTGATCAGTTGATCTTTTAGCCGTGTGTGGTGCCCCCCTCCACCATAATCCACCTCGGTCATATCGTAGCGGTACTTAGGCGAAGCCCTGCGTCGGTAGCATCATCATCACCGTCATCAAGCCGTCGTGCTGACGGAAATCTCCCTCGAAGCTCTGCTGGATCGAAGTTCGTGGGACGTCACCGAGCTGAATGTGTGCTGAACTCGGAGGTGTCGTACGTTCGGTACTTGGACCGGTCGGATCGTGAAGACGTACGACTACATCAACCACGTTCTCATAACGCTTCCGCTTACGGTCTACGAGGGTACGTAGATGATACTCTCCCCTCTCGTTGCTATGCATCATCATGATCTTGCGTGTGCGTAGGATTTTTTTTGAAATTACTACGTTCCCCAACACAAACCCCATGATATGATATGCTCTATCACACATAAACCTCCTTATATCTTCCTCAAAACAGCCACCATACCTACCTATTATGGCATTTCCATAGTCATTCCGAGATATATTACCATGCAACTTTCCACCGTTTCATTTATGACACACTTCATCATTGTCATATTGCCTTGCATGATCATGTAGTTGACATCGTATTTGTGGCAAAGCCACCATGCATAATTTATCATACATGTCACTCTTGATTCATTGCCCTCCCCGGTACACCGCCGGAGGTATTCATATAGAGTCATATTTTGTTCTAGTATCGAGTTGTAATCATTGAGTTGTAAATAAATAGAAGTGTGATGATCATCATTAATAGATCATTGTCCCAAATAAAAAAAGTGGAAAGGCCAAATAAATAAAGGAAAGGCCCAAAAAAAGAAAAAAAGAGAAATAAAAAGGGACAATGCTATTATCCTTTTTTCCACACCTGTGCTTCAAAGTAGCACCATGATCTTTATGATAGAGAGTCTCTTGTTTTGTCACTTTCATATATTAGTGAGAATTTTTCATTATAGAACTTGGCTTGTATATTCCAACAATGGGCTTCCTCAAATGCCCTAGGTCTTCGTGAGCAAGCAATTTGGATGCACACCCATTTAGTTTATTTTGTTGAGCTTTCATACATTTATAGCTCTAGTGCATCCGTTGCATGGCAATCCCTACTCCTTGCATTGACATCTATTGATGGGCATCTCCCTAGCCCGTTGATTAGCCGCGTCGATGTGAGACTTTCTCCTTTTTTGTCTTCTCCACATAACCCCCATCATTATATTCTATTCCACCCATAGTGCTATATCCATGGCTCACGCTCATGTATTGCGTGAAAATTGAAAAAAGTTTGAGATTAATAAAGTATGAAACAATTGCTTGGCTTGTCATCGGGGTTGTGCATGATGAGAGCATTTTTGTGTGATGAAAATGGAGCATGACCAAACTATATGATTTTGTAGGGATGAACTTTCTTCGGCCATGTTATTTTGAGAAGACATGATTGCTTAGTTAGTATGCTTGAAGTATTATTATTTTTATGTCAATATTAAACTTTTATCTTGAATCTCTCGGATCTGAATATTCATGCCACAATAAAGAAAATTACATTGCGAATTATGCTAGGTAGCATTCCAAATCAAAAATTCTATTTTTATCATTTACCTACTCGAGGACGAGTAGGAATTAAGCTTGGGGATGCTTGATATGTCTCCAACGTATCTATAATTTTTTTTATTGTTCCATGCTATTATATTATTTGTTTTGGATGTTTAACGGGCTTTATTATACACTTTTATATTATTTTTGGGACTAACCTACTAATCCAAGCCCAGTGCAAATTGATGTTTTTTTTGCCTATTTCAGTGTTTCGCAGAAAAGGAATATCAAACGAAATCCAAATGGAATGAAACCTTCGGGAGAGTTATTTTTGGAATAAACGTGATCCAGGGGACTTGGAGTAGACGTCAAGAAAGAAGCGAGGCGACCACGAGGCAGGGAGGCGCGCCTGCCCCCCTGGGCGTGCCCCTACCCTTGTGGGCCCCTCACAGCTCCACCGACCCACTTCTTCCTCCTATATATATTCATATACCTCGAAAACATCCAGGAGCACCATGAAACCCTATTTCCACCGCCGCAACCTTCTGTACCCAAGAGATCCCATCTTGGGGCCTTTTCCGGAGCTTCGCTGGAGGGGGAATCGATCACGGAGAGCTTCTACATCAACACCATAGCCTCTCCGATGATGTGTGAGTAGTTTACCACAGACCTTCGGGTCCATAGTTATTAGCTAGATGGCTTCTTCTCTCTCTTTGGATCTCAATACAATGTTCTCCTCGAACTTCTTGGAGATCTATTCGATGTAATTCTTTTTGCGGTGTGTTTGTCGAGATCCGATGAATTGTGGGTTTATGATCAAGTTTATCTATGAACAATATTTGATTCTTCTATGAAATCTTTTATGTATGATTTGTTCTCTTTGCAAGTCTCTTCGAATTATCAGTTTGGTTTGGCCTACTAGATTGACATTTCTTGCAATGGGAGAATTGCTTAGCTTTGGGTTCAATCTTGCGGTGTCCTTTCCCAGTGACAACATGGGCAGCAAGGCACGTATTGTATTGTTGCCATCGAGGATAAACAGATGGGGTTTATATCATATTGCTTGAGTTTATCCCTCTACATCATGTCATCTTGCCTAATGCGTTACTCTGTTCTTATGAACTTAATACTCTAGATGAATGCTGGATAGCAGTCGATGTGTGGAGTAATAGTAGTAGATGCAGAATTGTTTTGGTCTACTTGTCGCAGACGTGGTGCCTATATACATGATCATGCCTAGATATTCTCATAATTATGCACTTTTCTATCAATTGCTCGACAGTAATTTTTTCACCCACCGTAATACTTTTGTTATCTTGAGAGAAGCCACTAGTGAAACCTATGGCCCCCGGGTCTATCTTTTATCATATAAGTTTCCAATCTATTTTACTTTGCAATCTTTATTTTCCTATATATATCATAAAAATACCAAAAATATTTATCTTATTATCTCTATCAGATCTCACTCTCGTAAGTGACCGTGAAGGGATTGACAACCCCTTTATCGTGTTGGTTGCGAGGTTCTTATTTGTTTGTGTAGGTACGAGGGACTTGCGTGTAGTCTCCTACTGGATTGATACCTTGGTTCTCAAAAACTGAGGGAAATACTTATGCTACTTCGCTGCATCACCTTTTCCTCTTCAAGGGAAAAACAACGCATTGCTCAAGAGGTAGCAAAGGCCCATTAACTTCCCCCGACGAATTCCCGTAACTCTCCGGTATTCCGAAAAATACCCGAATCACTCGGAACCATTCCGATGTCCGAATATAGCCTTCCAATATATCGAACTTTACCTCTCGACCATTTCGAGACTCCTCGTCATGTCGGTGATCTCATCTGGGACTCCGAACAAACTTTGGTCATCAAATCACATAACTCATAATATAAATTGTCATCGAACGTTAACATGCGGACCCTATGGGTTCAAGAACTATGTAGACATGACCGAGACACATCTCCGGTCAATAACCAATAGCGGAACCTGGATGCTCATATTGGCTCCTACATATTCTATGAAGATCTTTATCGGTCAAACCACATAACAACATACATTGTTCCCTTTGTCATCGGTATGTTACTTACGCGAGATTCGATCATCGGTATCATCATACCTAGTTCAATATCGTTACCGGCAAGTCTCTTTACTCGTTCCGTAATGCATCATCCCGCAACTAACTCATTAGTCACATTGCTTGCAAGGCTTATCGTGATGTGCATTACCGAGAGGGCCCAGAGATACCTCTCCGAAACTCGGAGTGACAAATCCTAATCTCGATATATGCTAACCCAACAAACACCTTCGGAGATACCTATGGAGCATCTTTATAATCACCCAGTTACGTTGTGACATTTGATAGCACACAAGGTATTCCTCCGATATTCGGGAGTTGCATAATCTCATACTCAAAAGAATATGTATAAGTCATGAGGAAAGCAATTGAAATAAAACTTAACGATCATTATGCTAAGCTAACAGATGGGTCTTGTCCATCACATCATTCTCCTACTGATGTGATCCATTTCATCAAATGACAACACATGTCTATGGTTAGGAAACTTAACCATCTTTGATTAACGAGCTAGTCTAGTAGACGCTTACTAGGGACACTGTGTTTTGTCTATGTATCCACACATGTATCAAGTTTCCGGTTAATACAATTCTAGCATGAATAATAAACATTTATCATGATATAAGGAAATATAAATAACAACTTTATTATTGCCTCCAGGGCATATTTCCTTCAGTCTCCCACTTGCACTAGAGTCAATAATATAGTTCACATTGTCATATGATTTACACCAATAGCTCACATCTTTATGTGACTAGTTCACATCGCCATGTGACTAACATCCAAAGGGTTTACTAGAGTCAATAATCTAGTTCACATTGCAATGTGATTAACACCCAAAGAGTACTAAGGTGTGATCATGTTTTGCTTGTGAGAGAAGTTTAGTCAACGAGTCTGCCACATTCAGAGCCGTATGTATTTTGCAAATATTCTATGTCTACAATGCTCTGCACGGAGCTACTCCAGCTAATTGCTCCCACTTTCAATATGTATCCAGATTGAGACTTAGAGTCATCCATATCAGTGTCAAAGCTTGCATCAATGTAACCCTTTACGGCGAACTTTTTGTCACCTCCATAACTGAGAAACATGTCCTTATTCCACTAAGGATAATTTTGACCATTGTCCAGTGATCCACTCCTAGATCACTATTGTACCCTCTTGCCAAACTCATGGTGAGGTACACAATAGATCTGTTACATAGCATAGCATACTTTATAGAACCTATGACTGAGACATAGGGAATGACTTTTCATTCTCTTTATATTTTTGCCGTGGTCGGCTTTTGGGTCTTTACTCAACTTCACACCTTGCAACGCAAGCAAGAACTCCTTCTTTGACTGTTCCATTTTGAACTACTTCAAAAACTTGTCAAGGTATGTACACATTGAAAAAACTTATCAAGTGCCTTGATCTATATCTATAGATCTTGATGCTCAGTATGTAAGTAGCTTTACCGAGGTCTTTCTTTGAAAAACTCCTTTCAAACACTTCTTTATTCTTTCTAGAAAATGCTACATCATTTCTGATCAATAATATGTCATTCACATATACTTATCAGAAAGGCTGTAGTGCTCCCACTCACTTTCTTATAAATACAGGCTTCACCAAAAGTCTGTATAAAACCATATGCTTTGATCACCTTATCAAAGTGCATATTCCAACTCCGAGAGGCTTGCACCAGTCCATAGATGGTTCGCTGGAGCTTGCACACTTTGTTAGCACCTTTAGGATTGTCAAAACCTTCTTGTTGCATCATATACAACTCTTCTTTAAGAAATCCATTAAGGAATGTAGTTTTGACATCCATTTGCCAGATTTCATAAAATGTGCCAATTGCTAACATGATTCGGACAGACTTAAGCATCACTACGAGTGAGAAAATCTTATCGTAGTCAACACCTTGAACTTGTCGAAAACCTTTTCCGGCCGTCTTCTTCTTGAAGATCCATTTATTCTCAATGGCTCGCCAATCATCGGGCAAGTCAAAAAAGTCCATACTTTGTTCTCATACATGGATCCCATCTCAGATTTCATTGCCTCAAGCCATTTCGCGGAATTTGGGCTCATCATCGCTTCCTCATAGTTCATAGGTTCGTCATGGTCCAGTAACATGACTTCCAGAATAGGATTACCGTACCACTCTGGTGCGGACCGTACTCTGGTTGACCTACGAGGTTCAGTAGTAACTTGATCTGAAGTTTCATGATCATCATCATTAGCTTCCTCACTAATTGGTGTAGGAATCACTGGAACTGATTTCTGTGATGAACTACTTTCCAATTCGGGAGAAGGTACAATTACCTCATAAAGTTCTACATTCCTTCCACTCACTTCTTTCGAGAGAAACTTCTTCTCTATAAAGGATCCATTCTTAGCAACGAATATCTTGCCTTCGGATCTGTGATAGAAGGTGTACCTAACATTTTCCTTTGGGTATGAAGACACATTTCTCTGATTTGGGTTCGAGCTTATCAGGTTGAAGCTTTTTCACATAAGCATCATAGTCCCAAACTTGAAGAAACGACAGCTTAGGTTTCTTGCTAAACCACAGTTCATATGGTGTCGTCTCAACGGATTTAGACGGTGCCCTATTTAACGTGAATGCAGCTATCTCTAATGCATAACCCCAAAATGATAGTGGTAAATCGGTAAGAGCCATCATAGATTGCACCATATCTAATAAAGTACGGTTACGACGTTCGGACACACCATTACTCCATGGTGTTCTAGGTGGCATGAGTTGTGAAACTATTCCACATTGTTTTTAAATTAAGGCCAAACTCGTAATTCAAATATTTGCCTCCGCGATCAGATTGTAGAAACTTTATTTTCTTGTTATGATGATTCTTAACTTCACTCTGAATTTCTTTGAACTTTTCAAATGTTTTAGACTTGTGTTTCATTAAGTAGATATACCTATATCTTCTTAAATCATCTGTGAAGGTTAGAAAATAACGATACCCGCCGCGAGCCTCAACACTCATCGGACCGCATACATCAGTATGTATTATTTCCAATAAGTCAGTGGCTCGCTCCATTGTTCCGGAGAATGGAGTTTTAGTCATCTTGCCCATGAGGCTTGGTTCACAAGCATCAAGTGATTCATATCAAGTGATTCCAGAAGCCCATCAGCATGGAGTTTCTTTATGCACTTTACACCAATATGACCTAAACGGCAGTTGTCGGTGTCAAAACCGGCGGATCTCGGGTAGGGGGTCCCGAACTGTGTGTCTAGGCGGATGGTAACAGGAGGCGGGTGACACGATGTTTACCCAGGTTCGGGCCCTCTTGATGGAGGTAATACCCTACGTCCTGCTTGATTGTTCTTGATAATATGAGTAGTACAAGAGTTGATCTACCACGAGATCGAAGAGGCTAAACCCTAGAAGCTAGCCTATGGTATGATTGTTGTTGTTAGTCCTACGGACTAAACCCTCCGGTTTATATAGACACCGGAGGGGGCTAGGGTTACACAGAGTTGGTTACAAGGAAGGAGATCTACATATCCGTACTGCCAAGCTTGCCTTCCACGCCAAGGAAAGTCCCATCCGGACACGGGATGAAGTCTTCAATCTTGTATCTTCATAGTCCAACAGTCCGGCCAAAGGATATAGTCCGGCTGTCCGGATACCCCCTAATCCAGGACTCCCTCAGTAGCCCCTGAACCAGGCTTCAATGACGATGAGTCAGGCACGCAAATTGTCTTCGGCATTGCAAGGCGGGTTCCTCCTCCGAATACTTCATAGAAGATTTTGAACACGAGGATCATGTCCGGCTCTGCAAAACAAGTTCCACATACCACCATAGAGAGAATAATATTTCCATAAATCTAATCTGCTGACGTACCCCGTAGTGTGACGTCACACCACAGCCAGGTCTTCATTCGAATCATTTTTCATAACCAATCTCAGCGTGTTTCGCGAGGCGGTTTCCTTGGCACGTCTTGTCGAAGCAGAGATCGTGTCCCCTTTATTACGGGATTCTCATCAATACGGACGTGGGTAACCCAACCGTGCCTATTGGTAGGACTCCTAGATCTTAGGCAAGTCCCAAACGGCCACGAGGAGGACGCTTGATATTCACCCTCTTTATAAAGGGGACAAGGCTTTTTCTTTTTTTCCCTCTCGTGCTCAATCAAATCCTTCCCCCGCCTCGATTTCTAACACCCAAAACTCAGGTCAGGTGCTTCGGACCTTCAACTATGTCCGGATCCAACCTTCAAGGTCGGTGGATGCCTTCCTCCGTCATGGAGGAGGACATCAAGAGGTTGAGAGAGGCCAGATATCTGACCGCCGAAATTTCGCATCGGCTGCCCGCCCGAGGGCAGGTCGTCCCTACTCCCGAACCCAACGAGAGCGTCGTGTTCGTCTCCCACTTCCTCTGAGGACTTGACCTCGCTCTGGATCCCTTTGTTAGGGGTCTTATGTTCTATTATGGGCTAGATTTTCACGATCTGGCCCCGGATTCCCTTCTTCACATTTCGTCATTTATTGTCGTATGTGAGGCCTTCCTCCGCATTACCCCTCACTTCGGCCTGTGGCTCAAGACCTTCGATGTGAAGCTGAAGATGATCGAGGGGCAGCACGCAGCGTGCGGAGGTGCTTTAATAAGAAAAATTGCTGACGCTCCATGGCCCGAGGGTAGCTTCCCAGAGGTGTCCGGATTGTGGCAGCGGGAGTGGTTCTACATCACAGCTCCCCGAAGTGCCAAGTGGGTAGCTGCCCCCACCTTTCGCTCAGGACCCCTACCACAACTGCCGTCATGGATCAGCAAGGGGCTGAGCTGGGGTCCAGCCAAGGACGTGCCAATACTGCAAAGCCGTATCCGAGGTCTCTTTGAGAGAGATTTCAGTCTGGTTATGGTACTGCAAGTTATGCTAGTTCGTCGAGTCCATCCTTGCAAATGCCGGCCCCTTCGCATGTGGGAATTCAACCCGAAAGGACCGCGAGCTATTCAACACTTCCTTGGCATGACGCCCGAGGAGATGTACAAGTTGTTCTTCGGACCACAAATAATGTGTCTGGACATCACTGAGGATGCAGGTCTGAGCTGCAATCGCCCGGATACCCAAGTAAGTAGCCCCGCATCCGAACACACTGTCCGTTTGTTTATCGCAACGTCGCCCTAAAAAGCCGCTCTTTGACCAGGATTGGATAGCGAAGGCAAAGTTGATCAGGTGTCCGGCCCCCCTCCCTGAGACATCACCAAATCCCATGCTAACCAGGATGCTGGAGATTGCGCCTTATCAAGCGCCCTCAGGAGAAGATAAAGGGGGGGGGGACAAGGAGGCTAGCGCCTCCGCGAAGGAGGTTAACCGGGGAGGAGGAACTGAAACTTCCTCTCCCCAGGGAAGGAAGAGGAACACCTTTGAGGACCCAGAGACCACGATCTCCAAACGGGGGAAGAAATCTTCGCCGGAGGGTCCTGCCCTGGGGGATACCCCGGCCGCACTATGCCCTCAAGGGGATCAACCCTCCACCGAGCTGTAAGTAAAAGGGTACTTAATAACGAAAATATCTCGCCTTACTTCTGAGGAAAATAACCGAAGCATTTATCTTGCAGTTCGGATCTTAGCCCTTCTCAGCAGAGCTTGTCTTCAGGGGATCTTCTTCCAGAGATGATGGAGAGCGAAACGCCTCCCCCTGCCATACCGCCTCATGAGGCGGGCGACCCCGAGGTGTAGTCGCGGAGGATTTCTCCTGATCCGGCAAGGCCAGAAGGTAATCTTATGGCCACCCGAAGTCCTTAGTATCCAGCTCTTGAAGAGGGCAATCGAAAGAGTCCGACACTGTCTGGTGTACGGTCGGACATACTGAGGGATCTGCTAGAGCAAGTGGCTATCTCAGAAGAGCACCGCACGTTAATGGGTACGGTGATTGAAAGGATTTCATCCGCCGAAAGAGGGTTGCATGAAGCCTTTATGAGTCTACTGACGGGTTTTGAGGTACGCGAAATGATGTACATTTTTGACAGTACCGCACATTTTTAGATGTGCCCTGTGTAGATAGTAGCCCCTGAGACTCTGGGTGCTGTCGAAGACGATAGTGCACAGAGGATCATAGTCCCAGGAATAATCGTGCCGCCTTAATATGCAGGTGGCGGAGCGTCCGGTGGCCAGCCGGACTGATGAGTTTGCCGAGCTAAAGCGGCAGTTTGACGTGGCAGATGCCGAAATCATACTTGTCAACAAGCGGCTTGATGAGGCATAGGGTATGTGATTCCTCCGGTGACACATGGGAAGAGGAGCATGATGCCAATATCTATAACATGTGTGTGAATGCAGATGAAGCTGTGGCCATGGAGAACCTTCGGGCGGAACTTGCCCGAGCCAAAGAACAAGCCAGGAAAAGTGATGCGGCTGCCCTAAAGGCAATCAAGGAGCTGAAAGCCGAACAGGCTGCTCACTGCCAAAGCAAGGAGGAAATAGCCAGGGTGGCTATGGAATTGAAGAACACCGCTGACCGTTACAAGCTTCTTGAAAAGGAAGATCGAGCGAAGAGGACAGACCTGGAGAAGGCCACGATGGCGACCAAAGACACCCGCTCTGCAATGAGAGCGATGAAGGAGGAGCTGCGTCAAGCCGGGGATATCGCAGCTGGGAAGCCCTTTATGCCGCGGATGAAGTTTGGAGATCCTCGTTACACCCCTTTGGACCGGCTGTGGAGTTCTGCAGACGCATATCTGGACTTAGCGGCGAGTGCTACCGATGCGGCCGAATACTTTCGAGATCAAAAAGATCGCGAAGTGGAAAAGCTATTCTGGTCACAATTTAACGTTCTAGAGCGTCCGCTTCCATTGACTGATCGGTTGGCCGAATGGGCCGAGCTGAATAGATTGTCCGGACTCGCCATGATGTCTGTTGTGGATCATCTGTGGCCGGAAAGGCCAAAGCCGAACAATTATTTTAGTTTGGTGCAGCAGTTCCTTGGTGCGGTGCCGCACATCAACACGATGAAGAGGCGTGCGTAGAGGGTGCGCGGATGGCCCTTGCCTGTGTGAAGACATACTGGGCGGAGATGGAGGCCACCGCCGTTGCAGCCCAAGATTCGGACGAGAGCCGAGTATCTGCCGAGCACTACTTCCGAGAAGTTCTTGAGGGTGCTCGTTCGATAGAAGCGCAGTGCTCGAAGAATATTATGTTCTAATGACATGTATTCCCATTGAAAAACAATGTTTTATTGAGTTTATCAAGTCTGTTTTTATACTTTTGCCCGATGCCTCCTGTGCGGCCGTTTATGTATATATGTATATAACCTAAAAGATGGCAGTCATCGGCTTCAGCCCCCACGCATATAATGCGGGGGGTGCTCACAGAAGACGCATGTTCGCACTTGATCCAACGTCTTGGTCCATTAAGGAGGTGATAGCGCAGCGAACTAGGCAATCGGACTATAATACTTTAACACTTTCACTTAGCCAGAGGAGTTTGACAGTGGGGCTACTATATAGCCCCTGGTGGCTCCGCGCTCATTCGAATTCGGGGCGCGTACATGCCTGGCCGGGAAACGGCCCTTCATTAAGGCGGAGGAATCCCGAAGATTCCGCTAGGTCATCGAGTGGTTGACCAGTCTCACACTATATCATGGCAGTCAGTTTTCGGCTTTCTCTACTGAGGTGCTCGTCCGGATGAACCAGGGCACAACCGCAGTAGTTCTCTTGGTGCCGCCCTAGCCGATAGAGCAGAACGTAAGGCAGCAAAACATAGGAGCCGGGCAATGCTACGTCTTGAGCTTGCGTTGGTTTTCCCCGAAGAGGAAGGGATGATGCAGCAGAGTAGCGTAAGTATTTCCCTCAGTTTTTGAGAACCAAGGTATCAATCCAGTAGGAGGCCACGCTCAAGTCCCTCGTACCTGCACAAAATGATAGCTACTCGCAACCAACGCGATTAGGGGTTGTCAATCCCTTCACGGTCACTTACGAGAGTGAGATCTGATAGATATAATATTTTTGGTATAAAGATGCAAAGTAAAAAGTAAAAGCAAAGTAAAAAAGCAAAGCAAGATTGAAGTGATGGAGATTGATATGATGAGAATAGACCCGGGGGCCATAGGTTTCACTAGTGGCTTCTCTCAAGAGCATAAGTATTCTACGGTGGGTGAACAAATTACTGTTGAGCAATTGACAGAATTGAGCATAGTTATGAGAATATCTAGGCATGATCATGTATATAGGCATCACGTTCGTGACAAGTAGACCGAAACGATTCTGCATCTACTACTATTACTCCACTCATCGACCGCTATCCAACATGCATCTAGAGTATTAAGTTAAAAACAGAATAACGCCTTAAGCAAGATGACATGATGTAGAGAGATAAATTCATGCAATATGAAATAAACCCCATCTTGTTATCCTCGATGGCAACGATACAATACATGCCTTGCTGCCCCTTCTGTCACTGGGAAAGGACACCACAAGATCAAACCCAAAGCTAAGCACTTCTCCCATGGCAAGAACTACGAATCTAGTTGGCCAAACCAAACGGATAATTCGAAGAGACTTGCAAAGATAACCAATCATACATAAAAGAATTCAGAGAAGATTGAAATATTATTCATAGATAGACTTGATCATAAACCCACAATTCATCGCTCTCAACAAACACACCGCAAAAAGAAGATTACATCAAATAGATCTCCACAAGAGAGGGGGAGAACTTTGTATTGAGATTCAAAGAGAGAGAAGAAGCCATCTAGCTACTAACTATGGACCCGAAGGTCTGAGGTAAACTACTCACACTTCATCGGAGGGGCTAGGATGATGTAGAAGCCCTCCGTGATGACGGCCCTCTTCCGGCGGAGCTCCGGAACAGGCCCCAACATGGGATCTCGTGGATACAGAAAGTTGCGGCGGTGGAATTAGGTTTTTGGCTCCTGTTCTGATCGTTTGGGGGTACGTGTGTATATATAGGAGGAAGAAGTACGCCGGAGGAGCAACGAGGGGACCACGAGGTAGGGGGGCGTGCCCTAGGGGGGGGGGGCGCCCCCACCCTCGTGACCGCCTCTTTTGTTCCTTGGAGCAGGGTCCAAGTCTCTTGGATCACGTTCGGTGAGAAAATCACGCTCCCGAAGATTTTATTCCATTTGGACTCCGTTTGATATTCTGTTTCTCCAAAACACTGAAATAGGCAAAAAAACAGCAATTCTGGGCTGGGCCTCCGGTTAATAGGTTAGTCCCAAAAAATAATATAAAAGTGGAAAATAAAGCCCAATATAGTCCAAAAACAGTAGATAATATAGCATGGAGCAATAAAAAATTATAGATACGTTGGAGACGTATCAGGCATCCCCAAGCTTAATTCCTGCTCGTCCTCGAGTAGGTAAATGATAAAAAGAGAATTTTTGATGCGGAGTGCTACTTGGCATAATTTCAATGCAAATCTTCTTAATTGTGGTATGAATATTCAGATTAGAAAGATTCAAGACAAAAGTTTATATTGACATAAAAATAATAATACTTCAAGCATACTGACAAGGCAATTATGTCTTCTCAAAATAACATGGCCAAAGAAAGTTATCCCTACAAAATCATATAGTCTGGCTATGCTCCGTCTTCACCACACAAAGTATTTAAATCATGCACAACCCTGATGACAAGCCAAGAAATTGTTTCATACTCTTAACTTTTTCAATCTTCACGCAATACATGAGCGTGAGCCATGGATATAGCACTATAGGTGGAATAGAATGGTGGTTGTGGAGAAGACAAAAGGAGGGGAAGATAGTCTCACATCAACTAGGCGTATCAACGGGCTGTGGAGATGCCCATCAATAGATATCAATGTGAGTGAGTAGGGATTGCCATGCAACGGATGCACTAGAGCTATAAATGTATGAAAGCTCAACAAAAGAAACTAGTGGGTGTGCATCCAACTTGCTTGCTCACGAAGACCTAGGGCACTTGAGGAGGCCCATCATTGGAATATACAAGCCAAGTTATATAATGTAAAATTCCCACCAGTATATGAAAGTGACAACATATGAGACTCTCTATAAAGAACATGGTGCTACTTTACAGCACAATATATGAGACTCGCTATATCATGGTGCTACTTTGAAGCACAAGTGTGGTAAAAGGATAGTAGCATTGCCCCTTTTTATTTTTTGGGCCTTCTTTTTTTTCTTTGGCCTTTCTCTCTTTTATTTTTATTTTTATTTGGGACAATGCTCTATTGAATGATGACCATCACACTTTTATTTATTTACAACTCAATGATTACAACTTGATTCTAAAACAAAGTATGACTCTATATGGATGCCTCCGGCGATGTACCGGGATATGCAATGAATCAAGAGTGACAAGTATGAAGAAATTATGAACGGTGGCTTTGCCACAAATACTATGTCAACTACATGATTATGCTAAGCAATATGACAATGATGAATGTGTCATGATGAACTAGATGGTGGAAAGTTGCATGGCAATATATCTCAGAAGGGCTATGGAAATGTCATAATAGGTAGGTATGGTGGCTGTTTTGAGGAAGGTATATGGTAGGTGTATGATACCTGCGAAAGGTGCGCGGTATTAGAGAGGCTAGCAAAGGTGGAAGGGTGAGAGTGCGTATAATCCATGGACTCAACATTAGTCATAAAGAACTCATATACTTATTGCAAAAATCTAGAAGTTATCAAAGCAAAGTATTACGTGCATGCTCCTAGGGGGATAGATTGGTAGGAAAAGACCATCGCTCGTCCCCGACCGCCACTCGTAAGGAAGACAATCAATAAATAAATCATGCCCCGACTTATTCACATAATGGTTCACCATACGTGCATGCTACGGGAATCACAAACTTTAACACAAGTATTCTTTAAATTCACAACTACTCAACTAGCATGACTTTAATATTATCACCTCCATATCTCAAAACAATTATCATGCTTCAATCTTTTCTTAGTATTCAACACACTCAAAAGAAAGTTTCACAAATCTTGAATACCAAGCATATTTTTATTAAGCAAATTACCATGCTATTAAGAGACTCTCAAAATAATTTAAGTGAAGAATGAGAGATCAATAGTTTCTTTAAAACAATTCCACCACCGTGCTCTTAAAAGATCTAAGTGAAGCACATAGAGCAAAATTATAACGCTCAAAATATATAAGTGAAGCACATAGAGCAAAATTAATTAGCTCAAAAGATATAAGTGAATCACATAGAGCAAAACTACTTAGCTCAAAAGATATAAGTGAAGCACATAGAGTATTCTATCAAATTTTAATTCATGTATGGATCTCTCAAAAGGTGTGTACAGCAAGGATGATTGTGGCATACTAAGACACAAAGACATAAATAATACAAGACGCTCCAAGCAAAACACATATCATGTTGGTGAATAAAAATATAGCTCCAAGTAAATTACCGATGGAAGTGGACGAAAGAGGGGATGCCTTCCGGGGCATCCCCAAGCTTTGACTTTTTGGTGTCCTTGGATTTCTTGGGGGTGCCATGGGCATCCCCAAGCTTAGTCTCTTGCCACTCCTTGTTCCATGATCCATCAAAAGAATTCACCCAAAACTTGAAAACTTCACAACACAAAACTCAAAATAGAAAACTCGTGAGCTCCGTTAGCGAAAGAAAACAAAAGACCACTTCAAGGTACTGTAATGAACTCATTCTTTATTTATATTGGTGTTAAACCTACTGTATTACAACTTCTCTATGGATTATAAACTATTTTACTAGCCATAGATTCATCAAAATAAGCAAACAACACACGAAAAATAGAATCTGTCAAAAACAGAACAGTCTGTAGTAATCTATAGCTAGCGCAAGATCTGGAACCCCAAAAATTCTAAAATAAATTGCTGGACGTGAGTAATTTATCTATTAATCATCTGAAAAAGAATTAACTAAATATCACTCTTCAAATAAAAATGACAGCAGTTCTCGTGAGCGCTAAAGTTTCTGTTTTTTACAGCAAGTTCAACAAGACTTTCCCCAAGTCTTCCCAATGGTTCTACTTGGCACAAACACTAATTAAAAACAAAAAACACAACCAAAACAGAGGCTAAATAATTCATTTATTAATTAACAGCAAGGAAAAATATTGGGTTGTCTCCCAACAAGCGCTTTTCTTTAAAGCCTTATAGCTAGGCATTGATAATTTTAATGATGCTCACATTAAAGACAAGAATTGAAGCACAAAAGGAGCATCATAAAGCATGTGACAAACACATCTAAGTCTAACATAATTCCTATGCATAGGCATCTTATAGGCAAACAAATTATCAAGGCAAGCAAAAACTATCATATCCAAGGAAGAGGAAAGAAACAATAGCAATCTCAACATAACGAGAGGTAATTTAGTAACATGAAAATTTCTAAAACCATATTTTCCTCTCTCATAGTAATTACATGTAGGATGATAAGCAAATTAAACAAAATAGCTATCACAAAAAATATTTTCAACATGATCCACATGCATGCAAAGTTGACACTCTTCCAAAATAGTGGGATTAACATTAACTAAAGTCATGACTTCTCCAAACCCACTTTTATCAATATTTTCATAAGATTGAACATTCTCCAAATATGTGGGATATAAAGTTGACACTCTTCCAAACCCACTTTCAATAATATTGCAAACACTATTATCAATCTCATATTCATCATGGGGCTTAAATAAATTTTCAAGATCATAAGAAGAATCACCCCAATCATGATCATTGCAACAAGTAGAGGACATAGAGAAACTAGCATCCCCAAGCTTAGGGTTTTGCATATTATTATCACAATTGACATTAATAGAATTTATAATAACATCATTGCAATCATGCTTTTTATTCAAAGATCTATCGTGAATCACTTCATAAAATACTTCATCGCAATTTTCAGATTCACGAATCTCAAGCAAAACTTCATAAAGATAATCTAGTGCACAAAACTCACTAGCAATTGGTTCAACATAACTGGATCTCTTAAAAAGATTAGCAAGCGGATGAGGATCCATTGATCTTAGGTTCTCTGTTTAGTAATAAATAAACGACTATTCCAATAATACGAGCAAACAAGAAACAGGCAAAAAGAGGCAAATAGAGAAAGAGAGGGAGGATAGAGAGGGCGAATAAAACGGCAAGGGTGAATTGGGGGGAGAGGAAAACGAGAGGAAAATGGCAAATAATGTAATGCGAGAGATAGGGATTGCGGTGGGTACTTGGTATGTTGACTTTTTGCGTAGACTCCCCGGCAACGGCGCCAGAAATCCTTCTTGCTATGTCTTGAGCTTGCGTTGGTTTTCCCTGAAGAGGAAGGGATGATGCAACAGAGTAGCGTAAGTATTTCCCTCAGTTTTTGAGAACCAAGGTATCAATCCAGTAGGAGGCCATGCTCAAGTCCCTCGTACCTGCACAAAACGATAGCTACTCGCAACCAATGCGATTAGGGGTTGTCAATCCCTTCACGGTCACTTACAAGAGTGAGATATGATAGATATAATATTTTTGGTATTTTTGGTATAAAGATGCAAAGTAAAAGTAAAAGCAAAGTAAAAAGCAAAGCAAGATTAAAGTGATGGAGATTGATATGATGAGAATAGACCCGGGGGCCATAGGTTTCACTAGTGGCTTCTCTCAAGAGCATAAGTATTCTACGGTGGGTGAACAAATTACTATTGAGCAATTAACAGAATTGAGTATAGTTATGAGAATATCTAGGCATGATCATGTATATAGGCATCACGTCCGTGACAAGTAGACCGAAACGATTCTGCATCTACTACTATTACTCCACTCATCGACCGCTATCCAGCATGCATCTAGAGTATTAAGTTAAAAACAGAGTAACGCCTTAAGCGAGATGACATGATGTAGAGAGATAAATTCATGCAATATGAAATAAACCCCATCTTGTTATCCTCTATGGAAACGATACAATACGTGCCTTGCTGCCCCTTCTTTCACTGGGAAAGGACACCGCAAGATCGAACCCAAAGCTAAGCACTTCTCCCATGGCAAGAACTACCAATCTAGTTGGCCAAACCAAACGGATAATTCAAAGAGACTTGCAAAGATAACCAATCATACATAAAAGAATTCAGAGAAGATTCAAATATTATTCATAGATAGACTTGATCATAAACCCACAATTCATCGGTCTCAACAAACACACCGCAAAAAGAAGATTACATCGAATAGATCTCCACAAGAGAGGGGGAGAACTTTGTATTGAGATTCAAAGAGAGAGAAGAAGCCATCTAGCTACTAACTATGGACCCGAACGTCTGAGGTAAACTACTCACACTTCATCAGAGAGGCTATGATGATGTAGAAGCCCTCCGTGATGATGGCCCTCTTCCGGCGGAGCTCCGGAACAGGCCCCAAGATGGGATCTCGTGGATACAGAAAGTTGCGGTGGTGGAATTAGGTTTTTGGCTCCTGTTCTGATCATTTGGGGGTACGTGTGTATATATAGGAGGAAGAAGTACGTCGGTGGAGCACCGAGGGGCCCACGAGGCAGGGGGGCGCCCCCACCCTCGTGACCTCCTCTTTGACTCCCTGGAGTAGGGTCCAAGTCTCCTGGATCATGTTCGGTGAGAAAATTACGTTCCCGAAGATTTTATTCCGTTTGGACTCCGTTTGATATTCTATTTCTCCGAAACACTGAAATAGGCAAAAAACAGCAATTCTGGGCTGGGCCTCCGGTTAATAGGTTAGTCCCAAAAAATAATATAAAAGTGGAAAATAAAGCCCAATATAGTCCAAAATAGTAGATAATATAGCATGGAGCAATCAAAAATTATAGATACGTTGGAGACGTATCAGGCAAACCCAACATTTGACCAAAGACATGATTCGGAGCTGATGCATATAAGGCCAAACTTGCGACTCCGAACACTCCCTAAGGTATTTGGTCTTTATGATGTAAACCGGGCTAGACAGTGCCCTTTGTAGTAAGCCCCTGGTGTCCAGGTACGTGCAATATTCTGACGTGGCCACATGCCAATACGTCAGCATCCTTCTCAGTTGTACTGAGAATCCGGGGGATGTGTATCAACAAGAGACAGTAAAAAAGGTTTACGCAGGGTCTTAATCTAAAAAGAATCCTTGGAACGGGTCCCTGCTGCACGTCTGCGCCTGTGTCTCCGTTGTGCCGTATCCTGGACGGGTGTAGCACGATGGTCATTTGAAAAAGAGAGGAACTTAGTTGAAAAGTTGTCGTGCAAAAGGTAGGTTATACTAAATAAACCTGTATAGTTCCAGATGAGTAAAGTTGAGCCTAATTGTCACTTGTTCACACGCGTTGAGCCCCTTGTATTGTTGTAGGGGTATAGCCATCAAACCTGTATCAATTATATATAGCTACACCGGACTCGTCTAACCGTGTCCGTGGTCTTAACGACCCGTCAGATGCTCTAGTTGGTGAGGTCGTATAGTGTGCGGCTGCCAAGGCAGCCGCACGGTCTTCCGCGCGCAAGGAGCGCTCAATATTTCCATTTACTGTAATGATGCCACGTGGACCGGGCATCTTAAGCATGAGATAAGTGTAATGTGGTATTGCATTAAAGCGAGCGAAAGCTTCGTGTCTGAGTAGTGCTTGATAGCCACTTTGGAACGGAGCGATGTGGAAGGTTAACTTTTCGCTGCGGAAGTTATCAGGAAAGCCGAATATAACCTCTAGTAGCAGGGAACCCGTACAATGGGCTTCTGGGCCTGGCGTTACTCCTTTAAAGGTAGTATTGCTATGGCTGATTTTTGTTGGGTCTATCCCCATTTTGCGGACTGTGTCCTGATATATCAGGTTTAAACTGCTGCCGCCGTCCATCAGGACTCGTGTGAAGTCGTATCCGTCAATTATCGGGTCTAACACCAAGGTAGCCCATCCTGCATGCCGGATACTTGCCGAGTAATCCCGATGGTCAAAGGTGATCGGTTTGGACGACTAGTGGCAGAACTCCGCGGTGATAGGCCCTGGGGCATGTGTCCCTAGGAGTGCCGCTTTGTTTCTCCCCTTCATCATGTGTAACACGTTTACTGTTTTGACTTCTGGTGGGAATTTCTTCTGTTCCCCAGTGCTTTGCTTGTGAGACTCGTCCTCGTCTTCGCTCGGTGTTTCCTGCCCCTTGTGTTCGTCGTTGAGTTTGCTGGACTGCTTGAAGACCCAACATTCTCTATGGGTATGATTTGCAGGTTTATCGGGGTGCTATGGATCTGACATAGTTTGTCCAGAATCTTGTTCAGGCTGGACAGTTCGTCTCTGTTGCCTTTGGAGGGCAGCTTTTGCTGACCTGGCTGAGAGCTTCTGAATCCGGCGTTTACCGCCGTGCTCTTAGGGCTGTCTTCTTTATTCCGGCGCTTGTTTTTGCTGCGTCGTGGCTTCCCGTTTCCGTCCCCGACTTCGGATGTACTTGGGTCGCTGGTGCTGCATCAGGCTAACCAGCTGTCCTCGCCCGCGCAAAAGCGGGCCATGAGGCTTGTTAATGCTGCCATTGTTCTCGGCTTTTCTTGGCCGAGGTGTCTGGCAAGCCATTTGTCTTGAACGCTATGCTTGAAAGATGCTAAGGCTTCGGCGTCCGGGCAGTCGACTATTTGGTTCTTTTTAGTGAGAAACCTGTTCCAAAGCTTTCGGGCCGACTCTCCGGGCTGTTGAGTTATATGACTTAAATCGTTTGCATCCGGTGGTCGGACATAGGTCCCTTGAAAATTTGCCCGAAAAGCATCTTCGAGCTCTTCCCAGCTTCCAATGGAGTTTCGGGGAGGCTTTTAAGCCAGTGCTGAGCTGGCCCTTTGAGCTTGAGGGGTAAGTACTTGATGGCGTGGAGATCGTCTCCTCGAGCCATGTGGATATGGAGGATGTAGTCCTCAATCCAGACCCCAGGGTCTGTCGTTCCGTCGTATGCCTCTATGTTTACGGGTTTGAATCCCTCTGGAAATTCATGGTCCAACACCTCATCGGTGAAACATAGGGGGTGTGCGACACCCCTGTATTTGGGTGTACCGTGGTGTTCGGATTTTTGTTGTGTTGCATTGTGTGCTGGAGCGCGCTTGCTTGGCCCGTAGATGGATCTGGTTGCACCGTCCTTTTGATGCGAGCCCTCACGTGGATCACGTACTGGCTTGTGTGCAACGTCGTTTGCCGCTCTATGTTGGCCACGAGGTCGTCTATCCGACCGGATGGCTGTTTTGTTTTTTGATTGCGGGGGATCTAAGGCCTCCTCATCGAATTCAGGTAGCAGCTTTCGTTTCGGGTAGCTTTTTGTGTGGCGACTACCGCCGTACTTTGCTGCAGTGTTGAGTACTTCACTCCATCTAATTCTGAGTGTGTCTTGTGCAGCCCTGAGCCTTTGCTTCTGCCTTTTCAGACTCCTCGCAGTGGCAACAATCCTTTGATGGGTATTCTGTTGCTCCGAGTGCCTGTCTGGTGTGATGTCATCCGGACTGTTATCTCCGCCGGAGTCGGGTTGTTCGGTTTGATTCTCCATGTTGCCATGGTCGGACGGTGGTTCAATGCCGCGTTTGTCGTCCGCTGGCTCACCCTGCTCTATCGCTAGGTCTATATGATCGCTCTTTCTGCCGAGGCGGGATTTGGAGCGGCGCTTACTCCGCCGCTTTGACTGCTTCTTGAGGGAACAATCCTTCGCTGCGTCCTTCCGTTCCTCGTCGTCGTTTTCTTTGGGTGTGTCCACCATGTATACATCATATGATGAAGTGGGCGTCCAGTGCCTTGTGGGCAGTGGCTCCTATTCGTCTCCTGCATCATCGTCCATACCGTCGATGTCTTCGGAGTCGAAGGTAAGCATGTTGGTCAAATCGTCGACAGTGGCTACTAAGTGGGAGGTGGGTGGGCGGCGAATTTCTTCGTCGTCTGCATCCAGATCTGGCCGGCCATAGTTCGGCCAGGACTCTCCTGACAAGGAGAGAGACCTT
Source organism: Triticum urartu (assembly GCF_003073215.2). Taxonomy (NCBI): domain Eukaryota; kingdom Viridiplantae; phylum Streptophyta; class Magnoliopsida; order Poales; family Poaceae; genus Triticum; species Triticum urartu. The sequence continues at coordinate 91,506,820 of NC_053026.1, forward strand.
AATGAGTTCGGTATGTCGCCAAAGGGCGAGTGCTGAAGGATATCCGCGGAGGTGAACTCCATGATCGGCACCCAGTTGGATTCGATAGGCACGGGCGCGGGCGGTTCGGAGTCCGTGGACGGGGAAGAATCCGGCAGTTCGGCGTCACGACTCCCGTGAAGGGTAAGGTCGATACTCGGCTCGATCGCCGCCGAGAATGTGGCCTCCGTGGCGGGGTCTATCCACCCGTCCATGGATGGCGCAATTGGCTCCGAACTGAGGGTCGGAGCGGTTGCCGGTGCGGTCTCCTGAACACTGTCCGATGGTAGAGCTAAATCATGCTCATCATGACCGTGCGGCGCACTCGGCAGGGACTCGAATCTGTCGAAGATCAAGTCTCCGTGGATGTCGATCGTGTAGTTTAAGCTTCCAAACCTGACCTGGTGGCCAGGGGCGTAACTCTCGATCTGCTCCAGATGGCCAAGCGAGTTGGCCCGCAGTGCGGAGCCGCCGGATACAAAGATCTGTCCGAGGAGAAAAGTCTCACCCCGAACTGCATCGCTATTAATGATTGAAGGAGCCATCCAGCCTAACGATGACGACACAGAGGAACTCTCAATGAAAGCACCAATGTCGGTGTCAAAACCGGCGGATCTCGGGTAGGGGGTCCCGAACTGTGCGTCTAGGCGGATGGTAATAGGAGGCGGGTGACACGATGTTTACTCAGGTTCGGGCCCTCTTGATGGAGGTAATACCCTACGTCCTGCTTGATTGTTCTTGATAATATGAGTAGTACAAGAGTTGATCTACCACGAGATCGAAGAGGCTAAACCCTAGAAGCTAGCCTATGGTATGATTGTTGTTGTTAGTCCTACGGACTAAACCCTCCGGTTTATATAGACACCGGAGGGGGCTAGGGTTACATAGAGTCGGTTACAAGGAAGGAGATCTACATATCCGTACTGCCAAGCTTGCCTTCCACGCCAAGGAAAGTCCCATCCGGACACGGGACGAAGTCTTCAATCTTGTATCTTCATAGTCCAACAGTCTGGCCAAAGGATATAGTCCGGCTGTCCGGATACCCCCTAATCCAGGACTCCCTCAGCAGTGCCACAAATAAGTTGCACTATCATTATTAACTTTGCATCTTTTGGCATCAATATTATGTGTATCACAGTGATCGAGATTCAATAAACCATTTACATTGGATGTAAGACCATAGAAGGTTTTATTCATGTAAACAGAACAACAATTATTCTCTGACTTAAATGAATAACCGTATCGCAGTAAACATGATCCAATCATATTTATGCTCAACACAAAGCCCAAATAGCATTTATTTATTTCCAATACTAATCCCGAAGGTAGAGGGAGTATGCGATGGTGATCTTATCAACCTTGGAATCATTTCCAACACACATGGTCACCTCGCCCTCAACTAGTCTTTGTTCATTTTGTAACTCCTGTTTTGAGTTTCTAATCATAGCAACTGAACCGGTATCAAATACCTAGGGGCTACTATGAATACTAGTAAAGTACACATCAATAACATGTATATCATATATACTTTTGTTTACTTTGCCATCCTTCTTATCCGCCAAGTATTTGGGGCAGTTCCGCTTCCAGTGACTATTTCCTTTGAAGTAGAAGCACTCAGTTTCAGGCTTGGGTCTAGCTTTGGGCTTCTTCATGGGAGTGGCAACTTACTTGCCATTCTTCTTGAAGTTCCCTTTCTTTCCCTTGCCCTTTTACTTGAAACTAGTGGTCTTGTCAAACATCAACATTTGATGCTTTTCTTGTTTTCAACCTTCACCGATTTCAACATCACGAAGATCTCGGGAATCTTTTTAGTCATCCCTTGCATATTATAGTTCATCACGAAGTTCCAGTAACTTGGTGATAGTGACTAGACAAATCTGTCAATCACTATCTTATTTGGAAGATTAACTCCCACTTGATTGAAGCGATAGTAGTACTCAAACATTCTGAGGCACATGCTCACTGGTTGAGCTATTCTCTTCCGTCTTGTAGGCAAAGTACTTGTCAGAGGTCTTATACCTCTCGACTCGGGCATGAGTCTGAAATATCAATTTCAGCTCTTAGAACATCTTATATTCTCTGTGGCGTTCAAAACATTTTTGAACTCCCGGTTCTAAGCCGTAAAGCATGGTGCACTAAACTATCAAGTAGTCATCATACCGAGCTTGCTAAAAGTTCATAATTAACGTCTGCATCTGCTCCTGCAATAGGTCCATCACCTAGCGGTGCATCAAGGACATAATTATTCTGTGTAGCAATGAGGATAATCCTCAGATCACGGACCCAGTCCGCATCATTGCTACTATCATCTTTCAACTTATTTTTCTCTACGAACATATCAAATATAAAACATGGGAGCTATACGCGAGCTATTGATCTACAACATAGATATGTAAAAAAAATACCAGGACTAAGTTCATGATAAATTAAAGTTCAATTAATCATATTACTTAAGAACTCCCACTTAGATAGACATCCCTCTAGTCATCTAAATGATCACGTGATTGTTGACACCAGATTTTGGCACGGCCAAGAACTTAATTAAGATGGCCTCAAATGGAGAAGTGTTCAAAGTGAGAAAGTTCCATATCGTCAAAAGGAGAAACTTTGATATTTGGGCCATAGCCATGCGGTCTCATCTCTAAAGCCGAAGTTGTGTTTGAAGTACTCGGATTTTGCATTCAGAATACTATTCGGCTGATTACGCCCCCAAGATGGCCTCATATGAGAAAAGTTTCTACATGGATTGTCTTCGCCTCGTCGAAACGATCGGTTTTAATATAAAAAACGTCTAGATTGGAGTTCGTATACAAAACTTAGAGGCAAAACAGTGTGCTTCAAAATTTTAGCCCGGAAGTTCCGGGCAAAACTCCGGCCCAAACCGAAAGTTTGCACGCGGTGCGCCGCGAAAACTGGAATTTTAATATTATTTGAAGATTTGCGGGGCCGATTTCGACATCAAGATGACATCAGATGAAAAAGTGATCAACTAAAGAGTTTTTCTCCATTGCAAGATCTACAACTTTGCTTTTTGGACCATCATGATCCGAGGCCATGCGCGACCTGCAGGAGTTGTACAAGAGGGCTACTTGATGTAATTTTAGCCCGGAAGTTCCGGCCCTCGTATTCCGAATTAGGTTAACTTTTGATGTTTTGGACGGGATTTGAGTCCTTTTCTTGTACGGAAAGTACAGCTGCCTCATATATATGTAAGGGGTGATGGCCGATTGAATAACAACACACAATCGAACAATCAATCTACTTTTACTCTAGTTTTACATCTCTTCCTTGTTCTTTCTCTCTCATTCTTCGTTGAAGGGCAGCAATCCTTGAGGCTCTAGGGTCAGGTGAACCGACCTAGGGCAGCCCATAGCCGCGCCGCGTCCAGATGGGGTCCCTCCCGTGCACGTGGGGTTTCGGGTCCTGAAAAGCACCCACCGGATTGCTTGCTGATATGTCTCCAACGTATCTATAATTTTTGATTGCTCCATGCTATGTTATCTACTGTTTTCGGCAATATTGGGCTTTATTATCCACTTTTATATTATTTTTGGGACTAACCTATTAACCAGAGGCCCAACCCAGAATTGCTGTTCTTTTGCCTATTTCAGTGTTTCGAAGAAAAGGAATATCAAACGGAGTCGAAACGGTACGAAATCAACTGGAGAAGTTATTTTTGGAAGGAAAGCTACCAGATGGACTTGGACCCCACATCAGGAGCCAAGGGAGGTGCTCACGAGGGTGGGGGGCGCCCCCCCCTAGGGCACCCCCCTGCCTCGTGGGGCCCCTGAAGCTCCACCGACGTACTTCCTGCACCCATATATACCTACGTACCCTAAAACTTCCAGAACACACGATAGATTGGGAGTTCCGCCACCAGAAGCCTCCGTAGCCAACAAAAGCCAATCTAGACCCGTTCCGGCACCCTACGGGAGGGGGCAATCCTTCTCCGGTGGCCATCTTCATCATCCCGGTGCTCTCCATGACGAGGAGGGAGTAGTTCTCCCTCGGGGCTGTGGGTATGTACCAATAGCTATGTGTTTGATCTCTCTCTCTCTCTCTCTCTCGTGTTCTTGAGATGATACGATCTTGATGTATCACGAGTTTTGCTATTATAGTTGGATCCTATGATGTTCTTCCCCCCTCTACTCTCTTGTAATGAATTGAGTTTCCCCTTTGGAGTTATCTTATCGGATTGAGTCTTTAAAGATTCGAGAACACTTGATGTATGTCTTGCCGTGGATATCTGTGGTGACAATGGGATATCACGTGATTCACTTGATGTATGTTTTGGTGATCAACTTGTGGGTTCCGCCCATGAACCTATGCATAGGGGTTGGCACATGTTTTCGTCGTGATTCTCCGGTAGAAACTTTGGGGCACTCTTTGAGGTCCTTTGTGTTGGTTGAATAGATGAACCTGAGATTGTGTGATGCATATCGTATAATCATACCCACGGATACTTGAGGTGACATTGGAGTATCTAGGTGACATTAGGGTTTTGGTTGATTTGTGTCTTAAGGTGTTATTCTAGTACGAACTCTAGGGCTGTTTGTGACACTTATAGGAATAGCCCAACGGATTGATTGGAAAGAATAACTTTGAGGTGGTTTCGTACCCTACCATAATCTCTTCGTTCGTTCTCTGCTGTTAGTGACTTTGGAGTGACTCTTTGTTGCAAGTTGAGGGCTAGTTATGTGATCCAATTATGTTATTATTGTTGAGAGGACTTGCACTAGTGAAAGTATGAACCCTAGGCCTTGTTTCCTAGCATTGCAATACCGTTTACGCTCACTTTTATCATTCATTACCTTGCTGTTTTTATAATTTCAGATTACAAAAACTATTATCTACTATCCATATACCACTTGTATCACCATCTCTTCGCCGAACTAGTGCACCTATACAATTTACCATTGTATTGGGTGTGTTAGGGACACAAGAGACTCTTTGTTATTTGGTTGAAGGGTTGCTTGAGAGAGACCATCTTCATCCTACGCCTCCTACAGATTGATAAACCTTAGGTCATCCACTTGAGGGAAATTTGCTACTGTCGTACAAACCTCTGCACTTGGAGGCCCAACAACGTCTACAAGAAGAAGGTTGTGTAGTAGACATCAAGCTCTTTTCTGGCGCCGTTGCCGGGGAGGTGAGTGCTTGAAGGTATATCTTTAGATCTTGCAATCGAGTCTTTTAGTTTCTTGTTTTATCACTAGTTCAGTTTATAAAAGAAAACTATAAAAAAATGGAATTGAGTTTGTCTCATACGCTTCACCTTTTTAATATCTTTCGTGAGTATGATGGGAAGGAAAATTGTGCCAAAGTGTTAGAAGAAGAATGCATTAAAATGTTTGGCACTAAATCTTTGAATGATGAGCATGATTGAAATGTTGTTAGTATGAACTCCTTGAATATCCATGATGCTAATGATATGCAAAGCCACAAGCTTGGGGAAGCTATGTTTGATGAAGATGATATTTTTTGTCCCCCAAGTTTTGATGAGCAAATTTATTATGATGAAAGCATGCCTCCTATCTATGATGATTATTGTGATGACACGTATGCTTTAAAGAATAATGATAACCATGAAACTTGTCATCTTGATCTTAATTTTCAATCACATGATAGTTATTTTGTTGAGTTTTCTCCCACTATTATTCATGAGAAGAATTTTGCTTGTGTGGAGAGTAGTAAATTTTCTATGCTTGTAGATCATGGAAAGAATGCTTTAGGTGCTGGTTATATTGTTGAATTCATTCATTATGCTACTGAAAATTATTATGAGGGAGGAATATATGCTTGTAGGAATTGCAATAATATCAAGTTTCCTCTCTATGTGCTTAAAGTTTTGACGTTATGCTTGTTTTGCCCTCCTATGCTAGTTGATTATTGTTCCCATAAGTTGTTTGCTCACAAAATCCCTATTCATAGGAAGTGGGTTAGGCTTAAATGTGCTAGTCATATTCTTCATGATGCTCTCTTTATGTTACAATTCTTATCCTTTATGTGAGCATCATTGAAATCATCATGCCTAGCTAGGGGCGTTAAACGATAGTGCTTGTTGGGAGGCAACCCAATTTTATTTTTGTTCCTTGGTTTTTGTTCCTGTTTAGTAATAAATAATTCATCTAGCCTTTGTTTAGATGGTGTCGGTGTACTAGAGTAGGGGTACCCTAGTATCCCAAACTTGTGCACGGGCAGTTGTAGCATCCCGCGGCAAGGCTTGCCGGGTGACCGCCAAGGTCCTCCGTGGTTCCTTTGGAGCCATTCAAGAACAAAGTGTCCAAGCCAAGAAGACAAGACCCCGGCAAGAGGAGCTTGCCGGGAAGGCTAACAAAAGCATCCCAAGACCCCGGCAAGAGGAGCTTGCCGGGAAGGCCACCCAAGGCATTTCAAGGAACTTGCCGCGGCGCACCACGCATCCCGGCAAGGCCCGGTAAGCGACAAGCTCCCGGACGCGACAAGACAACGACCGCGGCAAGGCGCTTGCTACGGCAAGCCACCTCTCCGTGCCCGCGCTCCAGCACATCCACCAACGTGTCGCTCTGGGGCCCTTCCAGGCGTACGTGGGGGGAGGCTGTGCAGCCAGCGGCGTGCGGTGGCAAGCGGCGCTGACAAGATCGCCATCGTGGCGAACGGTGGCGTCCCTGGCGGTCCCTTTTCGCACTGTTTAGGCGACACAGACGGGCATTTAAGGCTCTTGTCCCCTGCCGTCAGGGTTAGGTATGACACACTGTAGCAGGTAGCTGTGCCAACCGCAGCACCTTTCCATTTTTACCCTTTTGCCTCCGTTGCCACCTGTTGGTGACCCCTTGAGCATATAAAAGGAGGCCCGTGTGCAATGTAGAGGGGGGTTAGCTAGCTCAAGAACACTCACGCTCGGTCTCGCTAGCTGCTGGTGTGTACTGTAGCACTCCGCGCTCCCGAGCAAGAAATCAATACAAACCACAAAGCAGGAGTAGGGTTTTACGCATCCGTGCGGCCCGAACCTGGGTAAATCGCTCGCGTGCATCGCCTCGATTTGCTCTTTGCACGATCTCCGCCCCTGCCGAACCGAAAGGGACCCGGTCCGCCGGTCCCATAGGTGCCCGTGGATCAGTACCCCGGCATCTTTGGCGCGCCAGGTAGGGGGGCGTCGAAGTTGTGTGAACCAGATCCGGCGTTCTCGCGAGTTAGATCTTCATCATCTTCATCAACATGCCGCCGAGGAAGAAGGTTTCGGAGGCAGCTACTCCGTCCGCGCCGAGCCAACCACCACCGGAGCAAACGGTTGGTGGGGCAGACGGCGGCAGAAGAACGGGCGTCGACGAGGGAGATCGCGGTGCTGCCAGGTCCAAGGACAAGGTTGCGCTGCCCATCGGCGGCGTAGCCGGCTCCCACAACGACCGGGCGCACTCCAAGACCTCGGTGTCCGTACATGCACCGTGCCCGTCTCAGGAGGCGCGGGACCGGCAGCGTCATGGTACTCACGGTACCTTGCGTTCGCTAGACCAAGATCGAGCTGGTGGATCTCGGAGCGCTCAGGACCACCATGCACGTCAACCTGCTGGCGCGAGCGAGACACGGTCGCCTGGACGGGATACTGCTCCTTCTAACGTGGTTAGAAGTCCGAGCATATCCCGCTCCTCGCACCGTTCGCCACCGCCACCCGCCACTGCAGCAGAAGCTTTGGCGCGAGCTCAGCTGCTCCTAGACTACCCTCCAACGGCGGACAAGATCGACGATTGGAGGGCCACTATCCAGAGTCTCACCGGCTTCGCCAACGGCGACACTCCTCGGCAGCCGAGCACGTCGCAGCCGCGGCAAGCCAGCCAGGCACGAGCCGGAGACAACAAGACTGGTGGGGGTGCAACTACTGTGCACTCTCCGCCTCGAAGGCCAAGATCGCCGACTCGCCGGGTCCACCTCGACAGCGACTCCACCGTGTCGTCAGATCCGCGAGCTCGTCGCGATCAGCGCCAAGTTCTTCAAGAACGACAACAAGAAGACGCTCGTACTCGCATCGAGCGCCGAAGAGAAGCGCGACGTCAATCAGACCAGCGCGCTGGGCCCTCTGTTGACATGCATGCGCCAGGGGAACCAGGCGACTTGCCGTACGCGGTAGGTTGCCCTGCGTTCACTCGTGAGCTGCGGCAAGTCCAGTGGCCCAGCACGAAGAATTTCAAACCAGATGTACCAGAGAAGTACGACGGCAAGACGCATCCGTCGGAGTTCCTCAGCATCTACACCATCGCGGTGCAGGCTGCCGGGGGGCGAGACGACAAGATCCTTGCCAACTACTACCGTTGGTGCTCAAGCCCAACGTCAGGTCCTGGCTCATGCACTTGCCGGACAACTCCATATCCTCCTGGGCAGACCTATGCCATCAGTTTGTTGGCGCCTTTACAGGCGGCCACAAACCTCATGGCCAAGAGAGTGACCTTCATCTGCTCGCCCAGAAGGAAGGAGAGCCCCTGCGCAAGTACATTCAGAGGTTCAGCCGTGTACAGTATAACATCCCAGACGTCCACCCCGCCGCGGTCATCAGTGCGTTCCACCAGAACGTGCGTAACCGCAGGATGCGGGAGGAGATGGCGATGTGCAGGATCAGAGACGTCAGTGAGCTGTACGCCCTGGCCGACAAATGTGCACGTGCTGAGGAAGGGAGGAAACTCCCCGGAGAGAAGACCGGAGCGGAAGGATCTGACAGTGAGGATGCTGCCCCGGCAAAGAAAAACCAGCGGCGGAACAGGAAGAAGAAAGGCAAAGAGGTGCTAGTCGTTGAGCAGTCCGGCAACGAAGGTGGCGCCAAGAAGGCTAAAGTTGGTAGCTCCGGCAAGGAGGTTGCCGCGTGCACCAACTGTCAGGCTGTGGCAGTCGCTGACAAGCAGGACGGCACCGACAAGCAGTACTGCAAGATTCACCGCACCAAGGGCCATGACCTCCAGAGCTGCAAGAAGGTCGAGCAGCTTGTTCAGCAGCAAAAGGCTGAGTACAAGCGGCGAGACAAGGAGAGGGCCCAAGGTGGCACTGCAGAATCTGGCAAGAAGCGCGCCGGTCGGGGAGGACGCCGCGGCAAGGCCAAGCAGCGGCAAGGAGACAGACCTCCCCGCGGCCGCGACAACGATGAAGACGACGACGACGAAGACATGGATGATGTTGAGACCAGTGAGCAGGAGTTTCAGAAAGCCACAGAGGTCTTGTGCATTGACGGCGGTGCTTCTCTACATACTTCACACCGCCAACTCAAGCAGTGGGTGCGGGAAGTCAATGCAGCGGAACCACCTGTCGAATCGCGCAAACTTCTGAAATGGTCCAGCACGCCTATCATCTTTGACATTGAGGATCACCCTGATCGCACAACTGCGGTTGGGTGTTTGCCGATGTTGGTTTCACCAACTATCCGCAACCTCAAAGTCACCAAGATGCTAGTTGATGGCGGGGCCGGCTTGAACCTGATCTCCTCCGCTGTACTCCAAAAACTCCAAATCCCTGACAGCGAGCTCGAAGAGACTGGCACATTCCAAGGAATCAATCCGGGAAGGAGCAAGCCGAAGGGGAAGGTCATGCTGCTAGTAACATTTGGCAGCGAGCTGAACTTCAGGACTGAGAGGGTCACATTTGACGTTGCCGATATTCCATTGCCTTATAATGGGATACTTGGCCGTCCAGCACTCGCCAAGTTCATGGCAGCCTCTCATTACGCATATAATATGCTAAAGATGCCAGGCCCGATAAGCGTCATCTCTGTCCCCGGCGACAAGAAGGATGCTCTTATCTGCGCCAACAAGATCTATCGGGAAGCGGCAGCCGCAGCAGATCACAAGTCACTTGCCGTTGAAGCTCCCGGGGGGAAGAAGAAGTCCAAGTCCGGCAAGAGTTCTGATGCCCACTCCGGCAAGCGCACCTCTTCGGAGTGCTGCGCTGCCGTCGAGGACGCATCATCGAGCTCCACCGGCAAGTGTAAGAAGACGATGGCAGCTCCGCCAGAGATGAAGAAGGTGTCCGCCAAGGAGGACGGCACTGGTGGTACCTTCACCATCAGTGCCACTCTCGACCCTAAATAGGAAAGCGCGCTCGTTGCTTTCCTGCGGGCGAATGTCGATGTGTTTGCGTGGCAACCATCTGACATCCCCGGTGTTCCCAGGGAAGTGATTGAGCACCACCTTGCCGTTTGTCCTCATGCGCGACCCGTCAAGCAGAAAGTCAGGAAGCAGGCAGTGGAGCGCCAAGAATTCATTGCAGAAGAGATCAAGAAGCTGGAAGCAGCAGGCCTTGTCAGAGGAGTGCTCCATCCTACGTGGTTGGCCAATCCTGTAGTCGTGCGCAAGGCAAACGGGAAATGGAGACTTTGTATCGATTTTACTGATGTTAACAAAGCTTGTCCCAAAGACCCATTTCCTTTGCCGCGCATTGACCAGATTGTTGACTCCACAGCCGGATGTGATTTGCTTTCATTTCTTGACGCATACTCAGGATACCATCAGATCTTCATGGCAGAAGAAGATGAGGAGAAGACTGCATTTATTACTCCATGTGGCACGTACTGTTTCGTACAGATGCCTTTCGGATTAAAAAATGCTGGTTCAACATTTGCAAGAGTAGTCCATGTCGCTCTTGAGCCACAAATACACAGAAATGTGGAAGCAATGGATGACATAGTGGTCAAGAGCAAGGACAGAACAACTTTGATTCAAGATTTAGACGAGACCTTTGCAAATTTGCGCAGGATCAGCCTCAAGATCAACCCAGAGAAGTGTGTGTTTGGAGTCCCCTCCGGCAATCTTCTCGGGTTCTTTGTGTCTCAGCGGGGAATTGAAGCCAATCCCGACAAGATTAAGGCCATTGAGCAGATTGAAGCACCAAAGCGCGTCAAGGATGTACAAAGACTTGGCGGTTGCGTGGCTGCTCTCAGCAGGTTTATCTCTAGGTCTGCTGAGCGCGCCCTGCCATTTTTCAAATTATTGAAAAAGGCAGGTCCAATGAAATGGACTCCGGAAGCGGAGGCTGCGCTGCAGGACTTGAAGAGATACCTGTCCTCCCCTCCAATACTTGTCGCACCTAAGCCACAAGAGAAGTTGCTGCTGTACATAGCGGCAACCAATCATGTGGTTAGTGCTGCGTTAGTAGCAGAGAGGGAGGCAGATGATGAGCCAGCAACCACGGCAAGCGCATCGAGCGACAAGCAGGGGGCTTCCCCGACAAGCTCTGGTCCCGACAAAGATGGATCTGCGCAGATACACGAGGAGACACAGAAGAAGATGGTGCAGCGCCCAGTTTACTTTGTCAGTTCCCTTCTGCAGGGGGCTAGGTCAAGGTACTCTGGCATGCAGAAATTGCTTTTCGGCCTTCTCATGGCCTCGAGAAAGCTGCGCCATTACTTTCAAGCACATGAGATAACAGTTGTCACTCGCTTTCCGCTGAAAAGGATACTACAGAATCCAGAAGCGACAGGCAGGATCGTTGAGTGGGCACTAGAACTGTCAAGCTTTGGCCTCAAATTTGAAAGTACTTCAACTATACAGAGCAGAGCATTGGCAGAGTTTATAGAAGAATGGACGCCAACACCAGATGAAGAAATTCCAGAGACGAGCATCCCCGTCAATGAAGCAAGCAAAGAGTGGCTGATGTACTTTGATGGTGCCTTTTCGCTGCAAGGCGCCGGCGCTGGTGTGCTGCTTGTCGCACCCACCGGAGAGAACCTCAAGTACGTAGTCCAGATGCACTTTCCCAAGGAGCAAGCGACAAATAATACTGCAGAGTATGAAGGCTTGCTTGCCAGTCTCCGAATCGCGGCAGACCTTGGGATCAAGAAGCTCATTGTCAGGGGTGACTCACAGCTTGTCGTCCGCCAAGTAAACAAGAGTTATCAGAGTCCGTTGATGGAAGCTTACGTCGATGAAGTGAGAAAGCTAGAAGAGCGCTTTGATGGCCTGCAGATGGAGCACGTTCCAAGAGCTTAGAATGCCATTGCCGATGGCCTGTCAAAGTGCGCCGCACTTAAGTTACCTGTGGAACCAGGGATCTTTGTGCTCAAGCTGACTCAACCGTTCGTAACACCATCAACTGGACAAAGCAAGAAGAGGAAGTTGGTTTCTGGTGACTATTCGCCGGCAGAGCTTCCTGAAGCCACCGCCAAGAAGGTCCCCAAGATCAACGCCAAGAGTGCTGAGGAGCAGTCTGCTCCGGCAAGCCCTAGGGTTTGTTCCGTTGTAGCAGAAGCTCCCGGAAAGTTTTGCTCCGGCAAGCTTGCCGGGGAACGTCAAGCTCCGGCAGAGGCTCATGTTCTCGCCGTAGAAGCGGACGTTCCCGCAGCCGCAGATTTGCCTTTAGTCCTTGTTGTCGAGCCACAAGCTCCAGCATGGGCGCAGCAGATTGTCCGTTTCCTTCAGACAGGAGAACTTCCCGAAGAGCAAGAAGAAGCGGAAAGAGTAGCCCGGCAGTCAAGTATGTACCAGTTTGTCGACAAAACACTGTACAGAAGAAGACTCAACGGCGTGAAATTGAAGTGTATTCACCGGGAAGACGGACAAAAGCTGTTGGCGGAGATACACGGAGGCATATGTGGTCACCACATTGGCGCAAGAGCACTTGTCGGCAAAGCATTTCGGCAAGGTTTCTTCTGGCCAACAGCCCTCCAGGATGCAACTGCACAAGTAACCAAGTGTGAAGCGTGCCAGTTCCATTCCAAGCAGATACACCAACCAGCTCAAGCTCTCCAGACGATCCCTTTATCCTGGCCATTTTCGGTCTGGGGGCTCGACATCCTAGGCCCCTTTCCCCGAGCTGTCGGGGGCTTTGAGTACTTGTACGTTACAATCGACAAGTTCACAAAGTGGCCGGAAGTGGAACTAGTGAGGAAGGTGACAGCACAGTCAGCAGTCAAGTTCTTCAGGTCGATTGTTTGCCGCTTCGGGATCCCTAACAGGATAATCACCGACAACGATACACAATTTACGAGCCGCACCTTCATGCAGTACGTCCAAGATCTTGGCGCCAAGGTCTGCTTCGCTTCTGTTGCTCACCCGAGAAGCAACGGTCAAGCGGAGAGGGCAAATGCTAAAGTGCTGCGCGGGCTCAAGACCAGAACTTTCGACAGGCTGCACAAGTGCGGAAGAAACTAGATCGAGGAGCTGCCGGTGGTTCTTTGGTCGATCAGGACGACGCCAAATCGAGCCACTGGCCAGACACCTTTCGCTCTAGTCTATGGAGCAGAGGCAGTTATCCCCACGGAACTCGTATACGGGTCACCTCGAGTGCTCGCTTATGATGAGCTTGAGCAAGAGCAGCTGCGACAAGATGACGTGCTGCTCCTTGAGGAAGACCGTCTTCAGGCTGCTGTGCGAGCTGCTCGCTACCAGCAAGCTTTGCGCCGCTATCATAGCCGCAAAGTTAACGCCAGAAGTCTCGAGGAAGGCGACCTTGTTCTTCGGCGCGTTCAGTCCGCCAAGAATTCCAACAAGTTGACGCCGAAGTGGGAAGGCCCTTACCGGGTGAAACGAGTCACAAGGCCTGGCGCTGTCCGCCTTGAGACCGAAGATGGCGTTCCGGTGAGCAACTCCTGGAACATTGAGCATCTTCGCAAGTTTTACCCGTAAGGCGCGGTTGTCGGAACCTGTTCCGGCAACCACCATTTGTACAAGTCTTGCCGCTGTTGCATGTAATCCTTTGTACAAAGCCGGGCGCAGACCCCGTGCATAAGTAAAGCTCATGTGCTCCGCACATTTTGTCAATTTCATGCTTTCTATTTTATGCATGTGTTATCTAACACTTTGTGCAACACCTAAACCCCGGTAAGCAATAATGAGCCGTAAAGCTCCATATCTGTATTTTCTCTTCTTCCCTTTGAAAGCAAGGTTCCCCTCGCCCACAAGTCTGCCGGGGGGGAAAGGAGAAGACGATGGTATGGACCAGGCATCGTTCAAGAAAGTTTCGCTTTGCCGGGAAGCAAACAACAGAGAAGCTAAGTTGCCAAAGTTTGAGCAATCAATTTTTTTAAAAAAATTCTAAGTTATCTTCCTTGAACGACCGCACTTTGTATGGAAAACCTGTGCGCGGAGGAACCAACTCGTAGCTAGTTGCGCCCTTATTTTGTTTCGAGTCCGCTCAACAACTTAAGTGAGCTGCAACTAGTTGCGACAAGGTTTCTTGTCGGCTGCGGCACCGCCAGCAGGCTGCTGACGTCCCGCACTCAGCACTCGCGGCTCAGGTGCCTGCGCCGGCAAGTTCCCTAAAAGCGTAGGGTAAAAAGACATACAAAGGGGGGAGTCAAGTAAAGGAAATAACGTTGCAATCATTGCCCAGAATAGAGTTATATTACAAAAATAGCTTGTCGCAGCTCTAACAGATTGTTTTCATGACATGATAAGCAGCGACAAGGAAAGAAGAAATGGGCGGCCTAATCTACGCGATCGCCTTCGACCCTCTTGATCCCGCTCACCTTGTCCACAATGGGTGCGACAAGGGCCTTGAGCTCCTCCAGATCAGCCTCCGGCGGCAAGGTCCTGAGGATGTTGGTGAGGCGGAGGCCCGGATTGCGGAAGGCCACCTTCATCAACACTTTCTGGAGGGCCCCTGCGCAGATCTTGCGCGATTCGTCGGCCAGCTGCTTGGGGATCCTCTCCCGGAGTCGCTGGAGGGCTGTCGCCACGCCCTTGAAGAACAGGACGAGCTTGGCGCTGGGTTGGAGGTTGTCGTCGGAGGGATACCCAAGATCTTCCATCCCCAGCTGCGCCAGCTCCTTGTCGATATCTGTGGCGGCGTTCACCAGACTCTCCGTCCAGTGCGTCACAGTCTCCCTGAAAGCGTTCTGGGCGGTGGCAGCGCTCTCCAACAGCGCCTTGTCGGCCTTGATTTCCTCCTTCAAGGCCGCCTCCCGCTTCTTGGCGCTGTCCAGAGTCTTGGTCAAAGTGGTTAGCTTCAACTCAAGATCCACGTTGGAGACCTTGGCGGCGCTGAGCTCTCTGCCCTTCTCGGCGAGATCGGCTTCTAGCTGCGCCACCTTCGTCTTCAACTCCTCCTTGGCGGCCTCGGAGGCGGTGGCGGCGTCCTCTGCTTGTTTGAGGGCTTCGCCGAGTTTTCCCTCACGCGTGGCAAGATCCTCCTCGTGGGAGTCGAGATTGACCTTCCGCTGCGCCAGCTCGCCCTCCTCCGTGGCTAGCTTCAAAGCGGCAAGTCGCTGCCGCTCTTCGACTTCGGCCTTCTCAAGGAGGAAGGCCTTCTGCGCTTCGTCGAGTTGCTCCCGCTCCTCTGCCATGGACCGACGAGCTTCCTGGTGGAAGCCCCGGAGCTCCTCCGTGCGCTTTTCAATGTCTGCTCCCGCCTTCGCGACAAGCGCCTCGTGGGACTCCAGCTTGGCTTGCTGCGCGCGGTAGAGCGACATCAACCTGTGCAGCAGCCGCTCTTCTTCGGGCTCGTTGCTGCTGCTGCTTGGCGCGTCGACCAGCGTCAGTCCCGCGGAGGCAAGAACTTCTCCGTCGAAGATCTCCCCCTCGACCGGTGCTCTGGAGCTTGATGCCCAGGGAAGATTGATGAAGACGTCGTCGCCGGCCTTCAAGTAGACGCCCGGCTGGGGCTCCTCGGTGCTTGGCGCTGCGGCTCCGGCGGACGGGTCGGCGGTCGGCGTAGCGCCTGGCGCTCCTGCGGCCTCTGGGCCATCAGTACGATCTCCAGACCCCTCGCCAGTTGCTGCGGCGTCAGCCTTGGCGGCCTCTGCGCCGGCGGCATCTCCAGCACCGGCTGCTTCGTCGGCGGCGACCTCGGTCTCCATCTGCTCCGCAGCGGATGGATCTGACGGCCGGAAAAGGGGGAAGAGTCAAACAAAAACCCAGAAGATCAAAAGAAGAAGAACCCGAAGGAAGTTTTAAAGCAAGAGGAGTACCTGCACCAGGCTCTGCAGTCGTGGTCTCCGCTGTCGGGGGACCGCTGGTGCTGTCCCTTGCCGGAGAATCCTCCCTTGCCGGAGACTTCTCCCTTACCGGGAAGCCCTCCCTTGCCGGAGAATTCTCCCTTGTCGGGGGATTCTCCCTTGGCTCCTGGTGGGGCTGCTCGGCTCCTACACAAGTCAACAAGCAGATATCAGCAAAGACAAGTACCCAAGCGTGCCTCGTAGCAGAAAGTAAAGCATACGCTTATGCTGGGGGCTGCCCTGGAGGAAAGTCGCCAGGTCCGGCAAGGTTGTCTCGGGCGCGCCACCTGCTGTCGCAGTGGGCTCGTCCTCGATGACGATCACCGGGACCTTAGCTCTCTTTGCCGCTCTCTGGGCCAGAGTCCTAAAAAGGAACAAGTTCAGAAGAAAAACAAGTGAGAAACAAGACCAACAACAAGAATTGAAGAAATGCAAGTACAGCGAGAGAAGCTTACTCTTCTTCTTCTTCCTCGTCGGAGCTGAACGCGGAGAAGTCGAAGTCCGGCGCGCGCCCGGCGCAAGGAGGCGGAGGAGAAGCTTCCCTTGGCCGCTTGGCGGGAGCAGTGGCGGTGGTCTGAGACGACCCCGCTCCGGCTGTCGGCGTGGCGTGAGTAGCGGTAGGGACTGAAGCGGTGGTCCGGCTAGACTCCGCTCCAGTTGCCGTCGCAGCATGAGGCGCTCCCGCGGCAACGGTGTTTGCCGCGGTGGAGCGTGTCACGCGGCGCGGCGACTGTTGACCCGCTTGCCGCTCCGTCACGTCACCGGCCTTGCAGAGGCGCCTTCTTGGTAGGGATGGAGGCTCTGCTTGCGGCGAGCTGCCCGAAGAAGAGGAGGAGGAGGAGGAGTTGATTTCCAATGAGCCGCTTGTGTCCTTGGCGGGCTCGCTCGGCTCGGCGTCACGCCCGGCAAGCTCCTTCTTGCCGGCAGGCTCCCCTCGCTCGGCACGGCTTGCCGCCTCCGCTGCATCTGCTTCCTCCACAGTGAACCCAAACTCGCCCGCGGCTGCGGCTGCCGCTGCCTCCTCCAGCCTAGTGGCGATGAGAACCATCTCCGCATCCGTGGTGTCGTGGGTGAGGCCGTCCTTCTCGTCGGGGCGGATTGGCACTTCCACCAAGTCGTCGAAGAACTGCTGCACGACGTCGTCTGCAGGCTCCTGCCAAGTTGGCACAATCCCGTGCGAGTCGCACTCCGGCATCATTGCACGGATGCGATCGAGCGCGGAATTGTTGCACAACGGAACGACGCCCCCCGGCAACCTGAACACCTCGGGATGCTGGGGGTAATACTTGCAGAGCTCCTGGAGCATCGCATTGAGCTCCAGGACTGTGAAGTTGTAGTTGAGGCCCGGCCGCAGCCTCATGATATCTGCCGCGTTCTTGAACTCCCAAGTGGGCCTCCCCCGTTCCTGCAGGGGGGCGATGCGGCGGCGAAGGAAGTCTGCGCCAACAGCGCCAACAGTAAGCCCGGCAAGCCTCAGGCGCAGGATCCTGGTGACAGCAATCTTCAGCTTGTCGTCCTCCAGGGCCACATCACTCCAATCGCTGCCGCGTGCTACTGGGGTTCGGCGCCGGGTGGTGAATGGCTGCGGGCTCTCCTCGTCAATCCAGCACCAATCTGCCCTCCACTCCTCCCACTTGCCGCGGAATTCTCCCTCCAGATACGTTTCCTTCTTGCCGGCCCTTGAGATCCAGGCGATTCCGCCGGATAGAGCCTCTCCTCTCTCTACTCGGGGTATGAAGAAGTGGCGGAAGAGGGCTACGTTGGGAAGGACTCCGACAAAGTTTTCGCAGAGATGTGCGAAAACTGCCATGGTCAGAACGGCATTGGGGGTGAAGTCGAGGAGGTGGAATCCGTAGGTATTCATGATGTCACAGAAGAAATCAGAGAAAGGCGGGCAGAGCCCGCAGTAGAAGAACAATGCGAAGAAGGGGTATCCATTAGGAGCCTTCTTCCAAGCGGCGGCGGGGAGTACCTTTGTGCGCGGGTGCGCGCGCGTCTCCGCCGACCAGAAAAGGTAGTAGTTCTCCCTCAGCTCCTTCGCGCCAAGCTTGGGGGGGAAGACGGACCGCTCCTTCCGCAGCGCCGCGAGCCGCTGCGCCTCGGTCGACTTCACGGCCTTCCCCTTGTCGGCTTTTGGAGCCATGGCGGAAGCAGTGGAGGAAGTCGATGGCGTTGGTGGTGCTGGTGGCGGTGGGGGGCGGAGCGCTGCTCTCTCTCTCTCAGCTTTGGGAAGGCGAGGGAGCGGCGAAGATTTCTGAGATTGGAAACAGCAACGGGCGAGTGGGCGAACTGCCCTTGTTTCCCCTGCTTATAAAGGGGGAGGGGGCGGACGTTCCGCATTTCCGAATAAAGAAACCCCCACGATCTCTCCCACGACGCCGCATTTGACGCGCGCCGTTCGGGGAGGGCACGGTGGATACGGAATGAGATACGGCGTAACCTAGGCCGCGCGTGCCCGTGCCCTGTTTTGGGTCTGGCCCAACAGCGCTCGGCACCGTGTATGGCCCAGGCCCGGGGGCTCCTGTCGGTGTACTAGAGTAGGGGTAACCTAGTATCCCGAACTTGTGCACGGGCAGTCGCAGCATCCCGCGGCAAGGCTTGCCGGATGACCGCCAAGGTCCTCCGTGGTTCCTTTGGAGCCATTCAAGAACAAAGTGTCCAAGCCAAGAAGACAAGACCCCGGTAAGAGGAGCTTTCCGGGAAGGCTAACAAAAGCATCCCAAGACCCCGGCAAGAGGAGCTTGCCGGGAAGGCCACCCAAGGCATTTCAAGGAACTTGCCGCGGCGCACCACGCGTCCCGGCAAGGCCCGGTAAGCGACAAGCTCCCAGACGCGACAAGACAACGACCGCGGCAAGGCGCTTGCCGCGGCAAGCCACCTCTCCGTGCCCGTGCTCCAGCACATCCACCAACGTGTCGCTCTGGGGCCCTTCCAGGCGTACGTGGCGGGAGGCTGTGCAGCCAGCGGCGTGCGGTGGCTAGCGGCGCTGACAAGATCGCCACCGTGGCGAACGGTGGCGTCCCTGGCGGTCCCTTTTCGCACTGTTTAGGCGACACAGACGAGCATTTAAGGCTCTTGTCCCCTGCCATCAGGGTTAGGTATGATACACTGTAGCAGGTAGCTGTGCCAACCGCAGCACCTTTCCATTTTACCCTTTTGCCTCCGTTGCCACCTGTTGGTGACCCCTTGAGCATATAAAAGGAGGCCCGTGTGCAACGTAGAGGGGGGTTAGCTAGCTCAAGAACACTCACGCTCGGTCTCGCTAGCTGCTGGTGTGTACTGTAGCACTCCGCGCTCCCGAGCAAGAAATCAATACAAACCACAAAGCAGGAGTAGGGTTTTACGCATCCGTGCGGCCCGAACCTGGGTAAATCGCTCGCGTGCATCGCCTCGATTTGCTCTTTGCACGATCTCCGCCCCCGCCGAACCGAAAGGGACCCGGTCCGCCGGTCCCATAGGTGTCCATGGATCAGTACCCCGGCAGATGGGTTTTTTTATGTTTAATTAGTGTTTGTGCCAAGTAAAACCTTTGGGAAGATTTGGGGAAAGTCTTTGTGATCATGCTGTAAAAAACAGAAACTTTAGCGCTCACGAGAATTGCTGCCATTTTTATTTTGAGAGTTCTATTTAGTTAATTATTTTTGAAGATGATTAATATATGAATTCCTCAGGTCCATCAATTTATTTTAGATTTTTTTGGGTACCAGAAGTATACGTTTGATCCAGATTACTACAGACTGTTCTGTTTTTGACAGATTCTGTTTTCTATGTGTTGTTTGCTTATTTTGATGAATCTATGAGTAGTATCAGAGGGTATGAACCATAGATAAGTTGGAATACAGTAGGTTTAACACCAATATAAATAAATAATGAGTTCATTACAGTACCTTGAAGTGGTGATTTATTTTCTTATACTAACGGAGCTCACGAGTTTTCTACTTTAAGTTTTGTGTTGTGAAGTTTTCAAGTTTTGAGTAAGGATTCAATGGACTATGGAATAAGGAGTGGCAAGAGCCTAAGATTGGGGATTCCGAAGGCACCCCAAGGTAATATTCAAGGATAGCCAAGAGCCTAAGCTTGGGGATGCCCCGGAAGGCATCCCCTCTTTCGTCTTCGTTCATCGGTAACTTTACTTGGAGCTATATTTTTATTTACCACATGATATGTGTTTTGCCTGGAGCATCAATTTATTTTGTTAGGATTTGCATGCTTTTATTTAGAACAATGTTTTGCATATTTTATTTCAATAAAAGTGGCATTGATAGCCTTTACTATGCCTATGTTACAAGTATACATGTTGCTGTTTGAAAACAGAAAGTTTACCGCTGTTGCAATAATTCCCTAGAAAAGTCAGAATGTGATAAAATTTTGAAACCTTTTGCATATTAAGCTCTGATAAATTTACTACAGTGGGAATTTTCTTTAATAACCTTTGGATCTAGGAAAGTATGGATGTTGCTGCATTCTTTACAGACTATCCTATTTAGGCAGATTGCTGTTATGTTTGCATTGTTAGCAGATGTATGCTTCTTTAATGATTCTACTTGAGGATAGGACTATTAAATATGCAGAGGCATTTAGTAGGCAATATTGAATAATAATTTTAGTGATTTTCTACAGTAGAGTATGATAAGGTTTTTGCAATGGTTTATACTAACTTATCTCACGAGTCCTTGCTGAGTTTTGTGTGGATGAAGCTTTTGAGATTTAGGGAGACCGTGATATGAGAGGAATTAAGGAGACACAAAAGCTCAAGCTTGGGGATGCCCAAGGCATCCCAAGACAATATTTCGAGAAGTCTCAAGCGTCTAAGCTTGGGGATGCCCTGGTTGGCATCCCACCTTTCTTCTTCAACAACTATCGATTAGTATCGATCGATCCTAAATTTTTGCTTCTTCACATGATGTTTGCCATTCTTAGAATGTCATTTTATTTTTGTTTGCTTGCTGTTTGAATAGAATACCAAGATCTGAAATTATTAAATGTTAGAGTGTCTTCACATAGTTGCATATTTATTCGACTACTCATTGATCTTCACTTAAATCTTTCGGAGTAGTTTGTCATTTTCTCTAGTGCTTCACTTATATCTTTTAGAGCATGGTGGTAGTTTTATTTTGAAGAAATAGATGAACTCTCATGCTTCACTTAGATTATTTTGAGAGTCTTAAATAGCAAGGTAATTTTCTTAAAATCCTAATATGCTAGGTATTCAAGAATAATAAAATTCTCTTATGAGTGTGTTGAATACTAAGAGAAGTTTGATACTTGATGATTGTTTTGAGATATGAGGATGGTAATATTAGAGTCGTGCTAGTTGAGTAGTTGTGAAATTGAGAAATACTTGTGTTGAAGTTTGTGATTCCCGTAGCATGCACGTATGGTGAACCGTTATGTGATGAAGTCGGAGCATGATTTATTTATTGATTGCCTTCCTTATGAGTGGCGGTTGGGGACGAGCGATGGTATTTTCCTACCAATCTATCCCCCTAGGAGCATGCGCGTAGTACTTTGTTTCGATAACTAATAGATTTTTGCAACAAGTATGTGAGTTCTTTATGACTAATGTTGAGTCCATGGATTATACGCACTCTCACCCTTCCACCATTGCTAGCCTCTCTAGTACCGCGCAACTTTCGCCGGTACCATAAACCCACCATATACCTTCCTCAAAACAGCCACCATACCTACCTATTATGGCATTTCCATAGCCATTCTGAGATATATTGCCATGCAACTTTCCACCGTTCTGTTATTATGACACGCTTCATCATTGTCATATTGCTTTGCATGATCATGTAGTTGACATCGTATTTGTGGCAAAGCCACCGTTCATAATTCTTTCATACATGTCACTCATGCATCATTGCATATCCCGGTACACCACCGGAGGCATTCATATAGAGTCATATCTTGTTCTAAGTATTGAGTTGTAATTCTTGAGTTGTAAGTAAATAAAAGTGTGATGATCATCATTATTAGAGCATTGTCCCAGTGAGGAAAGGATGATGGAGACTATGATTCCCCCACAAGTCGGGATGAGACTCCGGGAAAATAAATAAATAAAAGAGGCCAAAGAAGCCAAAATAAAAAAAGAGAAAAAAGAGGCCATAAAAAAAGAGAAGGCCCAAATAAAAAAATAAAAAATGAGAGAAAAAGAGAGAAGGGACAATGTTACTATCCTTTTACCACACTTGTGCTTCAAAGTAGCACCATGATCTTCATGATAGAGAGTCTCCTATGTTGTCACTTTCATATACTAGTGGGAATCTTTCATTATAGAACTTGGCTTGTATATTCCAATGATGGGCTTCCTCAAAATGCCCTAGGTCTTCATGAGCAAGCAAGTTGGATGAACACCCACTTAGTTTCTTTTTGAGCTTTCATACATTTATAGCTCTAGTGCATCCGTTGCATGGCAATCCCTACTCACTCACATTGATATCTATTGATGGGAATCTCCATAGCCCGTTGATACGCCTAGTTGATGTGAGACTATCTTCTCCCTTTTTTGTCTTCTCCACAACCACCATTCTATTCCACCTATAGTGCTATGTCCATGGCTCACGCTCATGTATTGCGTGAAGATTGAAAAAGTTTGAGAACATCAAAAGTATGAAACAATTGCTTGGCTTGTCATCGGGGTTGTGCATGATTTAAATATTTTGTGTGGTGAAGATGGAGCATAGCCAGACTATATGAATTTGTACGGATAGCTTTCTTTGGCCATGTTATTTTGAGAAGACATAATTTCTTAGTTAGTATGCTTGAAGTATTATTATTTCTATATGAACTTTTGTCTTGAATCTTATGGATCTGAATATTCATACCACAATTAAGAAGAATCACATTGAAATTATGCCAAGTAGCACTCCGCATCAAAAATTCTGTTTTTATCATTTACCTACTCGAGGACGAGCAGGAATTAAGCTTGGGGATGCTTGATACGTCTCCAACGTATCTATAATTTTTGATTGCTCCATGCTATGTTATCTACTGTTTTGGGCAATATTGGGCTTTATTATCTACTTTTATATTATTTTTGGGACTAACCTATTAACCAGAGGCCCAGCCTAGGATTGCTGTTTTTTTGCCTATTTCAGTGTTTCGAAGAAAAGGAATAACAAACGGAGTCGAAACGGAACGAAATCAACTGGAGAAGTTATTTTTGGAAGGAAATCTACCAGATGGACTTGGACCCCACGCTAGGAGCCAAGGGAGGTGCTCACGAGGGCGCGCCCCCTACCTCGTGGGGCCCCCGAAGCTCCACCGACGTACTTCCTGCACCCATATATACCTACGTACCCTAAAACTTCCAGAACACATGATAGATCGGGAGTTCCGCCGCCAGAAGCCTCCGTAGCCAACAAAAGCCAATCTAGACCCGTTCCGGCACCCTAGCGGAGGGGGCAATCCTTCTCCGGTGGCCATCTTCATCATCCCGGTGCTCTCCATGACGAGGAGGGAGTAGTTCTCCCTCGGGGCTGAGGGTATGTACCAGTAGCTATGTGTTTGATCTCTCTCTCTTTCTCTCTCGTGTTCTTGAGATGATACGATCTTGATGTATCGTGAGTTTTGCTATTATAGTTGGATCCTATGATGTTCTTCCCCCCTCTACTCTCTTGTAATGAATTGAGTTTCCCCTTTGGAGTTATCTTATCAGATTGAGTCTTTAAAGATTTGAGAACACTTGATGTATGTCTTGTCGTGGATATCTGTGGTGACAATGGGATATCACGTGATTCACTTGATGTATGTTTTGGTGATCAACTTGCGGGTTCCGCCCATGAACCTATGCATAGGGGTTGGCACATGTTTTCGTCGTGATTCTCCGGTAGAAACTTTGGGGCACTCTTTGAGGTCCTTTGTGTTGGTTGAATAGATGAATCTGAGATTGTGTGACGCATATCGTATAATCATACCCCCGGATACTTGAGGTGACATTGGAGTATCTAGGTGACATTAGGGTTTTGGTTGATTTGTGTCTTAAGGTGTTATTCTAGTACGAACTCTAGGGCTGTTTGTGACACTTATAGGAATAGCCCAACGGATTGATTGGAAAGAATAACTTTGAGGTGGTTTCGTACCCTACCATAATCTCTTCGTTCGTTCTCCGCTATTAGTGACTTTGGAGTGACTCTTTGTTGCATGTTGAGGGCTAGTTATGTGATCCAATTATGTTATTATTGTTGAGAGGACTTGCACTAGTGAAAGTATGAACCCTAGGCCTTGTTTCCTAGCATTGCAATACCGTTTACGCTCACTTTTATCATTCATTACCTTGCTGTTTTTATAATTTCAGATTACAAAAACTATTATCTACTACCCATATACCACTTGTATCACCATCTCTTCGCCGAACTAGTGCACCTATACAATTTACCATTGTATTGGGTGTGTTGGGGACACAAGAGACTCTTTGTTATTTGGTTGCAGGGTTGCTTGAGAGAGACCATCTTCATCCTACGCCTCCTATGGATTGATAAACCTTAGGTCATCCACTTGAGGGAAATTTGCTACTGTCCTACAAACCTCTGCACTTGGAGGCCCAACAACGTCTACAAGAAGGTTGTGTAGTAGACATCTCTTGCGTACCGCGCTTCCAGATGGGACTCCTTCGGCGTGAGCTGCGGTGCATCACCCTCGGCGTTGGAGGTACACGATGATGTGTTCATGTGCGAACACACTTTTTGGCGACTCCGCTGGGGAAGAAAGATCAAGAATCATCATCAACCATGTCGGATCTCCCCAAGCACTCAGAAGTTAGCGCCGATAACATCATTAAGCCCGGTCTTGATGAACTATTGGATGAACATCGCCAAGCCTACGAAGCACGCAAGAAGCAGCGTGAAGAGTCTTTTGAGGCGCTCAAGAAGAAGCGGGAGGAGGAGGATTTGGAGGCGTTTCTTTCAAGTTTCAAGAAGGACCGTCAAGGCAACATCACTCCGGTTGGAAACATCAATTTCCCTCCTCTCATTGACGAGCAAGATGAAATCATCGTGAGTAAGGTTTTTTCTCTAGAGCAAGTGGCTGTGATTGAAAGTCTTGTTAGTAAGGGTAATGTGATGACGTACAATTTTTTTGTGGCAAATACCAATGCTACGGAAATATGCCTCCGTCATCTAGTGGTACTGTTGGTATACCTGAAAACCCTAGCCCAACTTTACCTATTTCATCAACACCTCCTATGCAACAACAATATAGTATGCCATTGAATTATTACCCTAGTCAAACCAACCAGCTTGTGGCTGCACCTACATATCCTAATCCTATTATGAGTGTGCCCAATTCGGCGCCAACGCCGAATCACTTTGTCACACCACCTGTCGTGGTTTTGTCACGGCAGATGTCCTAGAGAAAGGACTTAGTCGTGGAGCCATCGCGATGGGTTAGCTTGAAGGGGTTAAAGCGGACACAAGGACGCAAGAGGATTTATACTAGTTCGGCCCCTTCGATGAAGGTAAAAGCCTACGTCTAGTTGTGATGGAATTGATGGGTGTTTCGATGACTAGGGAGCAAACAAGCTTCGCCTATGTCTCGGGTTGTGTCTGTTGTCCTTGAACCGCCGCCGGGTCGTCCCCTTATATACATGGGTGACGCCCGTCGGTTTACAGAGTCCCAACACCGGCTCATAGATGTGTCCGGTTTGGTCTCTACTTATTCCTAACTTACAATACAAGTTACATATTCACGCCGGTTTACGGCTACAGGCTCTCAACCGATTATGGGTCTTGAGCCCTCATCTATCTTCATGGGCTTTAACCTGCTTAACTACTGATGAAGTTAATCCTGCCCAGATAGGCCGGTTTACGCCCAGTAGTAATATCCCCAACATTAGGCCCCAGATTGATTTGAACAGGTTCATGTCAATCCTTAGCAAAAATTTCATCTTCAACATCTTCTTGTAGTTTGGTGAACCGCCTGATGTCATCTTCTCTGATTGCTGTAAACCGGCGTGACGTCGTCTGTCATAAAGAAATTATCCATGATACCTTCTTGTTTAATAGATCTGCGATAATCGAGGCGACAGCTCTATTTCCAAACTTGCGGCCCCTTGATTTTCGCGCCTGATCCTTGTCCCTTGCTTTATAAATAGGACCGAAGGGTCATTTCTTTTTTCCCCTTCGTGCTCTTCTGCTTCATCTTCCTCGCGTCGCCCAGTCTTCGGAGCTCCGCCACCGCCGTCGACCTCTGCACCAACCTTGGCCGCTGCATCACCCTGAGCGTACCAGAGCACCGCGGCGACCTTCCGCTTCTTCCTCAGCTCCGGTAAGTCTTCTATCCTTTCCATCATAGATCTGTTCTAGGGTTTCCATGTTCTCCCATGTTCATCGCTTGCTTCTTGTTCATATGATAGATCCTTAGACGAGTCTGTGAATCTTCGCTCTGTGTAGCAGTAGTTTTTATCCTCCATTTTCACTTCCACATATTAAGACCATAGATCTTATCCATACCTTCGCTTGTTGATTCGGCACTGCTCCTTTTGGGCCTTGAATATTTATCTCCTTTATAAACATGTTCCAGATCCAAAGCTGTAGTATAATCTTGCGAAATCTGTTTTTGTGTACTTACTCATCTGCAGTCTTGACTGTTCAATGCTTAGACCAGGCGGTTTAACTTTGTAGAAAAATTTGACAAATTGGTATATACCATTAGTCCCCTTGTTGAACCGCTGGATGTTGGTTGCTTCATGAAACTCCGGTTCAGATTAAATGCATTTTTGAATCGGGATCTTCTGCCTTGTAGATTCCATCATGGCCAAGCAAGTATATGAGTGCAATTGGGTTCCTTCTCGCGTCACAGAGGATCAACTGGACGATCTAGTCCTGATTGGCGCTTTAGGCAGTAAAGATACCATCCATTGGAGGGCTCCTGGCAAAGAATTCCCTCCCACACCTCGAGAAGGAGAGGTTGTTGTTTTCGTAGATCACTTAGCCCGGGGCTTTAAGCCGCCCGGTTCTAAATTTTACCGGGATGTTTTAGCCGATTTCCAACTCCATCCGCAAGACGCTGGCCCCAACTCTGTTACCAATATGTGCCACTTCCAAGTACTCTGTGAGGTGTTCTTTCAAGAGGAGCCCACAGTGGAATTATTCAGAGATCTTTTCCATCTAAACCGCCGTACTGAGTTTACTGATGGCTCTAATACGGAGTTGGGTGGCATGGCAATTCAAAAAAGGAAAGAGGTCACATACCCTCACGCCAAGCTGCACAGTCACCCCAAGGAGTGGAATCAGACATGGTTCTACTGCAAAGACACCTCCCCTGCTGGTGAGAATCCCTTGCCTGGCTTTCGTCCGGAGCGGCTCAGCAATACACACCCTTTTCCTCAAAGATTGACTGCCCAGGAGAGAAGCAAATATGCTCCCCAGCTGTCAAAGCTCAGAGCCTTTATGGCCAAATGGTTTAACCGGTGTTGATCTCGCTCGCTGTTGGATATCATGGATCATACTGCCCCTTAGTCAGCGCTCCGGTTTGATGTGCGAGTATACTGATAGTGTTGATGACCCACTGCGACATTCAAAACTCCAACTCTCTGGTGAAGAAATCACAGAGGCTATGCGCAAGATATTGAATGAACCGGAACATGTCTGCGCTAGAACCGGCCTGCTTCCCTTCTGTGCCACCAACAAACCGCCAGCTGTAAGACTTTGATTTTTCTCTTTGCTGAATCTGTTGTTGATATGTCTGGTCATTGTTTATAACATCAGTGTCTGCATAATCAGGGTGATGATCCGTTTTGGAGCAAAAAGCTGCCACAGGAGAAACCAGAGAAACCAGACAAACCGAAAAGAGCAATCCGGCAAAAGACTAAAGCTGTGAAAAAGACTGCCCACAGGAAAAGAACAACTGCATCTTCTAATCCGGCCCTTGATGATGAGGTGGATAATCCGGACTTTGAGGTAGAGCTTGACTCACTTGGTTTATTTTTCATGTGTCTTATTGATGATGATATTTGTCAGGATGATGCCGAAGCCAGCCACGCGGATGTTGCAGAGGTAATTATTCTCTCTTCCGATTCAGAAACTTTGCCTTCACAAAAAATCCGTCAGGCAAACCGGAAAGTTAAATTTTCTCATCCTCTTGTTTATTTGGATCCTAAACTTCTTATGAAGACTCAACAACACGAAGCTCGCCGCACCACCCGGCACAGCGGCCAGGTAGTTACCTCCGCCGGTTTACCGAACAGTCCGGTTCGGAAACGTCATTCCAAGGTCTCTAATTCACTTGTCAGTGCTTGTCCTAAAGCGGGCTGCTTTCGTCAACCTCTTAATCCGTCTGACTCCGATTACCAGGTTATTTCCCACTCATCTTCTGGCGAGTCATCGGCTACTCAGCTCCCACCGCTCAAAACGGTGCTTGGGTAAGCTATATTTATTGTGATGTTTGCAGTATATTGCCTTATAACATATGCTATATGTAATTTTGTTATTCTTCTCAGGGCCAAACCTAGGCCAAGCAAGAAGGCCCGCCTGGACAAAGCGGCCGAAGAAGATGTCATTCTTGAACCGAGCAAAACACCCAATCTTGAAGCGGCTGTCCCTGAGGATATTCCCAATGATCCACCGCAGCCAGATGATGATCTTATTGTTGAAGAGATACCTACTGATACCTTAGGTCCTGCCCATCAGCCCACAGGTTCCATCCGGATTGAACACTCCACCGGTCCAGCAAACCCTACTGACAAGCCAACAGCTCCAGTGCAAACCGGCGGTACCAGGGATGATGAGGTTGTCATTACTGGTACTGGCCATACTGAGCCAAGCAACCCTGTCGCTTTATCCAAACATTCTTCCAAGGAAGAGTTTGCTGCTTTTGGCAAAGGCAAGTGGAACACCGATCTGACGACTTACGCTGCTCTGAACGCCCAAGATATCCATTCCGGCTATCTGAACCGGCTGTATACCAGCCGTGACTATGAAGCCGGTCTGGTTAACATGATGAAATATAAATATGAGGTAACTTCCATATGCTCCTTCCTGCTTGTATGATTTCATTCTTGCTGACTCTCCTAGCCCCTAAGGGCTGGTTTGAAATATTCTTTCAAACCGGGACTTAATAATATAAACCTTGATGCTTTGAAAATTTGCTGATGTAGCCCCCAAGGGCCGGTTCAACTTAGTGTAGTTAAACCGGTACTTTAAGAAATTGAAACTGCCGCATCAGAATACATATGATCAAATAGCCATTAGCCCCCAAGTGCCAAGTTGAATGCTTGTATTGATCTTGGGACTTTGTAAACAATTGAAAGATGAAGATCGAATACGCATTAGCCCCCAAGTGCTAAGCGCATAACTTGTTATGTGGTTGGTACTTGAATCCTTCTACCGATTTGTTGAAACATATATCTGTATGCCTGCAGGCGGAGCTGAAGGCGAAAGAAAACCAAGTCATCGATCTGCAAGAAAACCTGAAAACCCAACAGGCTGAAACCTCCAAAGCAAAAGAGGAATTGGCCAGTGACTTAAGCGCCATGGAACAACTTAAGGAGAACTTCAAGAAGAAACGGGCGGATTGGGCCACTGAAAAGTCCGCTTTGATCAAACGAGCAAAGGATGCCGAGGCTGCACTATAACCAGTGACGGATGAATTGACTAGCATAAAGCGGCACGTTCATGCCATGACCACTGCTATCTTTGGTAAGCCAGCTTGCCTTCTGAATTGGTTCTGCCTTCTTATAGAGTCGCCGGTTTATTAACCCTTTACAGTATTTCAGGGACACGCATTGGTCACTTGGGGTCAGATGTGCGGAAGAAATTGAAAGCCGCCTATACCTTGGTTGAACAATTGTATACTGGTGCCCAGCGGATCATCTGTACCGCGTTTCATAACAAACCGGCGCCCACTTTGATTCAAGATACTCTGATGAAACTGTCAGTGCTTCCTGCCCAGGTTGAAGAGCTGAAGAAATCCGCTGCTCGAACCGGTGCAATCAATGCTTTAATCCGAGCAAAAGCCTGGGTGCCGGATTTTGATCCTATTGAAGCGGCTCAGGGCTACCCCAGCTTGAAGGAAGACGGGTCAGAATTTGGTGAAGCGGATTTGTGAGCAATAAACCGGGAGGTACGTCCGCTAGCTTGTCAACTGGCTAAGGAAGCAGACTTGTCTCATTATCAAGCCCAATATGACAGCCAGAACAAGCGAATAGCTGCACCAATCCATGAATCGGAAAATCTAATCCCTCCAATCCGTAAGCATACTTACGCTCCCGATATTGACCCGTCTTCGCTAATCCATGACGAAGCTGTATTTCAAGCATTAATGGGAATCGACTGGACAACTGTGGATTTCCAGCCACTGGGTAGAGAAACGGAAGCTGAAGCGGCGCAGGATGACCCGCAACCATCAGGCCAGGCTGGTGGCCAAGCTTAAACCGGAAGCCGGTTTTAAAACTGCCTCTCCTTTGTGAAAAACAATTATGTTATTATGGGCACCATGTTGCCTTGTAATAGGCTAGCTGATACCTTTGATGTTGATATGCCTTCGTGCATAACTTGTTCTTCCTGTGGTAATGAACTTTCCAAAACACTTTCTGAAATAAGAAATTCGTCAAGTGCCACCGCGGTTGTACCGTCAGGCGGAATATGATGTCTTTATATATAAAGTCAAAACATCCAAAACAAAATTTTAAGTATATGATCAAAATTTTGAGATACATAATACCTGCCACCGTTGAGTGTGAAGTTGGCTTGGCCAACCTTGAAGCGGAGTTTTGCAAACCCACACTGTTGGAGGAAATAACAACTCCTGTATATGTATATGACACTGGTTACCATGTAAACCGTGCCGGGTTATAATAAACACCGTGTTACTCCATAAGAGGATGTTAACAACAAGGATCAAACCGGACAAATAGTCTCCGGATTGACGTGAACTGTGTTCCGTCAATTGATTGGTTAAAAAACTTTGTCGGTTTAAAGAACACAATAGAAAGCAACAACCCCCCTTCAAAGAAAAGTATGAAGCAAAAGCAACGACAAAAACGTTTGCCAAAAAAGATTTATTTAAGCTGATCAAATGGCGTAACCATGGCCAAACACGACCAAGCTCCCGTTAGGTGTAACTATGGTTCTAGTTAGCCAGGTCCCCAAGTGATTCTTATGGCATTTATGCCGACCAAATGGTGTGGTCATGGTTCGGGTTCGACCAAGCCCCCAAGTGATTCTGTGGCCTTAGGCCGATCAAGAGGCATGACTGGTTCAGACATGACCAAGTCCCCAAGTGATCTGGTGGCTTTCGCCTATCAAGAGGCATGGTATTGGTTCGGACACGACCAATCCTCCAAGTGATATAACATGATGCTTTTAGCAAAGCGAACTTAAGGGGTAAACCGGAGGCCGCTTTAGAGCAACTCCATGTAACCTCACATGATGTAAAAGAACAGATACCCTGCTTTAGCCGAGGTTCCGGTTTATTATATTTAATCATAATATATACATTGTCATAATATGTACATAAGTATAGCCAATGGCTCAGGTATAGTAAGGCCGAAGATGAGCTATATTCCATGGCCTGCTAGCCTCCTCCTCTGATGTACGTGAGTCCTTATGCTCTCGAATATCGATCAGATAGTATGACCCGTTGTGCAGATTCTTGCTGACCACGAAAGGCCCCTCCCAAGGTGGGGATAGCTTATGCATACCAGTCTGATCTTGGATGAGCCGAAGCACCAAATCTCCTTCCTGAAAGGCTCTGGTTCTGACTCGGCGACTGTGATAACGACGAAGATCCTGCTGGTAAATCGCCGATCGGGCGGCTGCGATGTCACGCTCTTCATCCAACCGGTCCAAAGCATCTTGCCGTGCTGTCTCGTTGTCCGCTTCAATATAAGCCGTGACACGAGGTGAATCATGACGGATATCACTGGGGAGAACCGCCTCCGCTCCATAAACCATGAAGAACGGTGTGTATCATGTTGATCTGTTGGGTGTTGTATTGATGCTCCATAACACAGATGGTAATTCTTCTACCCAACAACCCGGCGTTCTCTGCAAAGGAACCATGAGCCGGGGCTTGATGCCTCTCAAGATCTCTTGATTAGCTCTTTCTGCTTGACCATTGGACTGTGGATGTGCCACTGATGAAACGTCGAGCCGGATGTGCTCCCGTTCGCAGAACTCCTTCATAGCACCTTTGGACAAATTGGTACCATTATCCGTGATAATACTGTGCGGAAAGCCAAACCGGAATATCACCTTTTTGATGAACTGAACCGCCGTGGCCGCATCACACTTGCTAACAGGTTCTGCCTCCACCCACTTTGTAAACTTGTCAACCGCCACCAGGAGGTGGGTCTTCTTATCTTTGGACCTTTTGAAACGCCCAACCATATCCAGCCCCCAAGTCGCAAACGACCAAGTAATTGGAATCATTCTCAATTCTTGAGCCGGTACATGAGCACGTCTTGAAAACCTTTGGCAACCATCACATCGTCTGACCAGATCCTCCGCATCAGCATGAGCAGTTAACCAATGGAAACCATGGCGAAACGCTTTAGCCACCAGAGACTTTGAACCGGCGTGGTGACCACAATCTCCTTCGTGGATCTCACGCAAAATTTCACGGCCTTCTTCAGGAGACACACAACGTTGAAAAGCTCCTGATACACTGCAATGATGCAACTCACCGTTGATGATAGCCATGGACTTGGATCGCCGGATTATCTGCCGGGCCAGAATCTCATCTTCTGGCAACTCGCCCCGGTTCTTGTATGCCAGGTAAGGAAGCGTCCAATCCGGAATAACATGAAGAACTGCTACCAATTGAGCTTCCGGATCAGGAATAGCCAAATCCTCTTCACCAGGGATCTTCACCGACGGGTTGTGCAGCACATCCAGAAAAACATTGGGCGGGACCGGTTTGCGCTGAGAGCCCAGCCGGCTTAAAGCGTCCGCCGCTTCATGTTTCCGCCGGTCCACGTGGTCCACCTGATAGCCTCTGAAATAACCTGCAACAATATCCACCTCACGACGATATGCTGCCATGAGTGGGTCCTTGGAGTCCCAAGTGCCAGACACCTGCTGAGCCACAAGGTCCGAGTCACCGAAGCACTTAACTCGACTTAGATTCATCTCCTTAGCCATCCGGAGACCATGGAGAAAGGCTTCATACTCAGCTGCATTGTTAGTACAAGGGAACATTAAACGAAGAACATAACAAAACTTATCACCTCGTGGGGAAGTTAATACGACTCCAGCCCCGAGCCTTCCAACTGCCTGGATCCGGCTTTTCTTCAGGTGCTTGCATTTCCGTCCAATCATTGATGAAATCAACAAGTGCTTGAGACTTAACCGCTGTCCGAGGCACATACTTCAAACCATACGGCCCCAGCTCTATGGCCCACTTTGCAATCCGGCCAGTTGCTTCCCGATTCTGGATGATATCTCCCAAAGGAGCAGAACTGACTACCGTAATTGAGTGCCCTTGGAAATATTGTTTAAGCTTCCGGCTTGCCATAAAAACTCCATACACCAGCTTCTGCCAATGCGGATACCTTTGTTTGGACTCAATGAGCACCTCGCTGATATAATAGACCGGACGTTGAACCGGATGCTCCTTGCCTGCCTATTTTCGCTCCACCACAATAGCTACGCTGACCGCCCGAACATTAGCAGCAACATATAGCAGTAACGGTTCCTTGTCAACGGGAGCGGCGAGCACAGGCGGATTGGCCAATTGCCGCTTTAAGTCCTCAAATGCTTCATCAGCAGCAGGACTCCAGATAAACTGATCCGTCTTTTTCAACATCTGATACAAAGGGATTGCCTTCTCACCCAGGCGACTGATAAACCGGCTTAGAGCAGCAATCCGGCCTGCCAGGCGTTGAATATCGTTGATACACTTCGGTTTAGCCAGGGAGGTGATAGCCGTGATCTCCTCCGGATTAGCCTCAATTCCCCTGTTGGACACTAGAAAACCCAATAGCTTGCCCGCCGGTACACCAAAGACACACTTGTCCGGATTAAGCATCATCTTGTATGTTCTGAGGTTATCAAAGGTTTCTCTCAAATCATCAATTAGAGTCTCCTTCTCCCTGGATTTAACCACGATATCATCCACGTAAGCATGTACATTATGGCCAATCTGCTTGTGAAGACAATTTTGTACACACCGTTGGTAAGTTGCCTGGGCACTCTTGAGCCCGAAGGGCATAGACACATAGCAGAAGGCTCCAAAGGGAGTTATAAATGCTGTCTTCTCCTGGTCCTTAACTGCCATTTTGATCTGATGATAGCCAGAATACGCATCCAAAAAACTTAAACGCTCACAGCCCACCGTAGCATCAATAATTTGATCAATACGGGGAAGAGCAAAAGGATCTGCTGGACAAGCCTTATTAAGATCTGTGTAATCCACACACATGCGCCAGGTGCCATTTTTCTTGAGGACTAGCATCGGATTGTCAAGCCACTCAGGGTGAAAAACTTCAACAATAAAGCCAGCTGCTAAGAGCCTGGCTACTTCTTCTCCAATTGCCTTGCGTCTTTCTTCGTTAAACCGGCGGAGGAACTGTTTCACCGGTTTATATTTAGGATCCACATTAAGTGTGTGCTCAGCGAGTTGCCTCAGTACACCTGGCATGTCAGAGGGCTTCCATGCAAAAATGTCCCGATTCTCACGGATGAACTCGATGAGCGCGCTTTCCTATTTCGGATCCAAGTTGGCACTGATGCTGAACTGCTTGGACGAGTCACCAGGTACGAAGTCAACAAGCTTAGTTTCTGTTGCCGATTTGAACTTCAGGGCCGGATCATGCTCCGTAGTTGGCTTCTTCAATGGAGTCATGTCCGCCGGATCAACATTGTCTTTATAGTATTTCAACTCCTCGGTGGCACAAACCGACTCTGCATAAGCCGCATCTCCTTCCTCGCATTCCAAAGCGATTTTGCAGCTTCCGTGAACCGTTATTGTCCCCTTGTGACCCGGCATCTTGAGCTGCAAATACACATAACAGGGTCGAGCCATAAACTTGGCGTATGCCGTTCGCCCAAACAGGGCACGATATGGACTTTGGATTTTCACCACTTCAAACGTCAATGTCTCCGACCTGGAATCATGATCATCCCCAAAGGCCACTTCAAGAGCTATCTTACCAACCGGATATGCTGATCTGCCAGGCACTACACCGTGGAATACTGTATTGGACGGTTTGAGATTCTTATCTGTTAGTCCCATACGACGGAAGGTTTCATAGTATATGATGTTAATGCTGCTCCCTCCATCCATGAGCACCTTGGTGAACTTATAACCTCCCACCTGAGGCGCCACCACCAGAGCCAACTGACCCGGATTATCTGGGGTGGGTGATCCTCTCTGCTCCATATGATTGGCTGTTCAGACCAACGTAGATAATGGGGTGTGGCCGGTTCAACAGAGTTGACTGCCCGTCTCTGAACCTTCCGGTCTCGCTTGTCCAAGCTAGTGGTAAAGACATGGTACTGCCCACTACTCAACTACTTTGGGTTGCTCTGGTAACCTGACTGTTGCTGCTGTTGGTTGTAACCACCTTGGTTGTTCTGATGATTTTGACCATTATGTCCGCCCGGATTACCATTAAATCCTAAACCGGAACTTCCTCCACCGTAACCCGGCCCGGACCCTGAGCCACCACCAGATCCGTGATCATACCGGAAATTATTAGAATTCTTGAACTCCTGCATAATAAAGCAATCCTTCCAAAGGTGGTTTGCTGGCTCCTCCTTCGTCCCATGTCTTGGACAGGGCTGGCTTAGCAGATAGTTCAGGTGGTTTGGGTTAGGGTTGGGTGCTCCACTATGATTTTTTGGCCTACCCTTGCGCTGCTGGCCATTGTCCTGTGCATTGGTATTAGCCACAAAATCCATGTTACCATCTGCTTTACGCTTGCCTCCTCCGCCATTGCCTACCCAGTGATGCTGCTCACCTTTGGAGCTGCTGTTCTTCTTCCCCTTCCCTGTCTTGTCATCATCAGATTCGGGATCCTTGGTACTATCAGAATCAGCATATTTTACCAAAGCGGCCATAAGGGTCCCCATGTCGGTGCAATGACGCTTCATCCATCCCAATTTCAACTTCAGGGGCCCAAACCGGCAGTTGCCTTCTAGGGTTAATACTGCAGTGTCAGCGTTGATGCGGTCAGAGGAGTGCAACACTTGTGAAACCCAGCGCACCCAATGAGTCGTTGATTCTCCTTCCTCCTGGACGCATGCAACTAAGTCCACTATCGACATAGGCTGTTTACAGGTATCCTTGAAATTGTTGATAAACCGGGCTCGCAATTGGGCCCATGAACTGATAGAATTAGCTGGCAGGCTTTTTAACCAAGTACATGCCGTTCCTTCAAGCATCATGGTGAAGTATTTCGCACACTCTGTGTCATCCACATCCAACATCTCCATGACCATCTCATAGCTCTCCACCCAAGTCTCTGGAGGTTGATCCGCCGTGTAATTTGGTACCTTGCGCGGGCCTTTGAAATCCTTGGGCAGGCGCACATTGCGTAAAGCGGGGATAAGGCAAGGCACCCCCAAAGAACTGGAAGCAACACCAGGTTCGATCGAGATGGTTGGACGAACCGGCGTGAGCTGCCGAGCCTGATGCTGTGCGGCTAACTCGGCCTCCCTGCGCGCTCGGGCCCGGTTCACCACTTCCTGAGCGTCATCAGCACCACCCGTTGGGTTGTTGCCACGGGGTGCTCCACGTCGTTCGTTACTCGACACTGCTGGTTCCTCCATATGCCTGCTATAGCTCCGGCTTGGACGGGGGGTCGAGTGGATCCGGTCACGGCTGTACGAGTACGCTTCTTGTTGGGCCAAAGCTGTCCTCAGCAGTTCCTTGACCCGTCGCGTCTCTACTGCCTGCGGCGAGTCACCTTCAATTGGAATGGCCTCCAGCCGTGCAGCAGCGGCAACAAGATTGTCCATTGGGTTGGAGTAATGACCCGGAGGTGTTAAAGCATCCTGAGGTATAACGGTGTTTTGACGAGGCGGGTTCATCTGACGGGGCTGAACCGGTGCACCGGTCCCAGGGGCTTCTGCCCGGTTCCCCTCCAGCGGATTGCCGGTTCTTGGTCCTGGAGTGTTGAAAAGGTCTTTGGCCTCGAAAACCGGAGGTAAGCGGGATCGGTGCTTCCTCCTCATGACTTCATGCGACGTGCTCTGGTCCAACATAAGCCTGTAGGCCTGTGCGTCTAAAGCGGCCCGCTCCCCGGCCATTCTGGTGTCCTCAGCCGCTAGATCCGTCTTGGCCTGGGTGATTTGTTCCTTTACCTTTGCAATCTCCGCGTTATGAGCGTCCTGATCTGGCGGATTAACTTCTGCTATAAGCACAACCAATGCATCAAATAGTTCTGACAGAACCTGAGCCGGCGGGCGCACAGGGCCTCCTGCCCCGGCAGCTGTTGCCGCTGCTGAACCGGAGATCGTTGCCGTGGCTGTCGAAGAATGAAGCGCTGCTTGTGTTCCGGTCATGAATATCCCAACCCGTTTAGGCAGATTAGAGGGGTCCGGAATACTGTCACCATCGGAACATCTCTCAATCCGGCCATCTTGTAGCTGATAAAGAGATTTGGTTTCTCCGATCGAAGATTCGTCACCGAAACATACGGCAGTCGCCCCGCGAAGCTCCGATCCGTCCTCATAACTCCCTCCATGGATCATTCCCACGAAGGCACGCTTCATGGCCGGTTTAACCCGGGCGGATCATGCACGTTGAGCCGTCTCGACGAGGTCGGTGCAGATGTCCGGCTCAGGGCCCGGTTCACCGATCTTGCCAATGAAAACGTGAATGCTACCAAAGGGGACCCGGTACCCATACTCAATTGAGCCGGCCTCGGGGCCCCAGCCTGCGTCGTCGATGTAGAGCTTGCCGCGACGACTCTTAGTCAACTGCCTACAGCGTAGCCCTCGAGTCCTTCAAAGCGGCCCTCCAAGAACCGGAAACCATCGTGCGATAGCCCCACGGTGGGCGCCAACTGTCATGGTTTTGTCACGACAGATGTCCTAGAGAAAGGACTTAGTCATGGAGCCATCGCGACGGGTTAGCTTGAAGGGGTTAAAGCGGACACAAGGACGCAAGAGGATTTATACTAGTTTGGCCCCTTCGATGAAGGTAAAAGCCTACGTCTAGTTGTGATGGAATTGATGGGTGTTTCGATGACTAGGGAGCAAACAAGCTTCGCCTATGTCTTGGGTTGTGTCTGTTGTCCTTGAACCGCCGCCGGGTCGTCCCCTTATATACATGGGTGACGCCCATCGGTTTACAGAGTCCCAACACCGGCTCATAGATGTGTTCGGTTTGGTCTCTACTTATTCCTAACTTACAATACAAGTTACATATTCATGCCGGTTTACAGCTATAGGCTCTCAACTGATTATGGGTCTTGAGCCCTCATCTATCTTCATGGGCTTTAACCTGCTTAACTACTGATGAAGTTAATCCTGCCCAGATAGGCCGGTTTACGCCCAGTAGTAATATCCCCAACACCACCCATAGGCGCAAGCATGTTTGGTCTTCCACCGAATTATGGTTCGACGCCCATCCCACAAGTTGCACCACTAGCTAATACTTAGGTTGCTCCTATGTCATTGCCACAAACATCTTCGTCTACCTCGGATCCAATTTTAGCCAAATTAAGGGAGGATTTGCATAAGATGTTTCTAGAAAGTTTCAGAAACGAGCCGAAAGTAAAGAGTCGTGTATACCAAATGACTTATCCTGAACACTTCGATGCAATTTCTTACCCTCAAGGTTATAAGGTTCCTGATTTTGTTAAATTTAGTGGTGAGGGTACAAAAACAACTTGGGAGCATGTGAGTCAGTATCTAGCATAGTTGGGTGAAGCAGGTTCCACAGAAGAGTTGAAAGTGCGTTTATTTCCCTTGTCTTTAACTGGCACCACATTTTCATGGTTTGCTGCTTTACCACATCATTCAATTCTCTTATGGTTGCAATTAGAGCAAAAGTTTCATGATCACTTTTATAGCAGCGATAATGAGCTGAAGTTGTCACATCTTACATCGGTTAGGCAAAAACATGATGAATCAGTCACCGATTATGTCAAGAGATTTAGAGATATATAAAACCGATGTTATAGCTTAGTGATAACTGAGAGAGACTTGGCGGATCTTGTTCTTAATGGTTTGAAAACTCACATTAAAGAGAGGTTAGAAAGTTATGAGTTTTTGAGCATTAATCAAGTCTTACAAAAAGCTTTGGCCCAAGAGAGTCGAAGTAAAGAGGTCCATAGGTCTATAACCGATCGTCCTAGAATGCATATGGTTGAACACAATGATGATAATTCAGACGATGAGGTTGATGTCTATACTACTGAATTTGTTTGGTCCTCAAAGGCCAAACCCTATATGTGCAATGCTCTTAAGCTGATTCACAAGAACCGTGATGAGGAGATGAGGTTTACTTTTGATATATCAAAGTGTGATAAAATATTTGATGCTCTCTTGCAAGACAAGGTGATTAGAATATCACACACCATACCGCCGTTTGAGGAGCTAAAACGGCGTGCTTATTGCAAGTACCATAATTCATTTTCTCATGCTACTAATGTTTGCAATGTTTTTCGATGACAGATACAATCGGCCATTAATGACGGACGATTGAATTTTGCTGAGATGCAAGTTGATAAACAACCCTTCCCGATAAACACCATGGACTTGGAGGGAAAGAAAATGTTGATTCGGCCTACCATAGCCGAATCTGCTAATAAAGATGTCTTGTTATTGGTGAACCCAAGAATGGCAAGGAGGGCGACAAAGTCTTGGGACGAGAGGTTGTGCTTGATAAGCAACCTGATGGCAAGGAAGTATTGAGGATCACCGTAAAAAATCCTGCACTCAGGGGGCAACCACCAGTACAAAAAGATACTCATGTTAAATTTATCAAGCCCAAAAATTCAGAAGTTGGCAAGTGGGGAAAGAGTGAAGCTAAGCGCAAGCAAATCAAGCCAACTTTTGATATGTTGCTATCCAAATATGCAAGTCAAGCGACCGGTTCTAGCTCTAATCGTCCATCACATTCAAAGCGTTCAAGATCACCTCCGGAACAAGAGTTTCGATGCTATGCAAGGCCATATGGGTCATGGGCACAAACACCATGGATGTCACAACCCCCTATGCGCCATATTACATGGGAGGTTTCAATGGTGGATGGGGGCAGCCCCCAATGGCTCCTTATGCTTTTCATATGGGGTGGGCAGCACCTAGAAGGCCTGCTCGCGAGAGGCTTTATTATCCCAAACAAGGCCGTTTGAGCTATGGTGCTAATCGGACAACAAAAATTTCTCCAAGCAAAGCCAAACCTAGGGATCTCAAATATACTCAACCTAAGTGGTGTCCTCCCGGTTTAACTAAGACCATGAAAAGGAGATTACACCGTATGAGGAACCACGAGAAGGTAGAGCGAAAAGAAGAAAAGCAAAGGGACAAATTGTTTCATGAAATTCGGCCCATGACACTCACAAAACAAGTGTGGAGGCCTAAACAAAAAGAAAATACAGATGCTTCTACATTAACTACAGCAACACCTTCACCACCAAAAGAGGATGATGCGACCCCTATTACATCGTCCACATCACCTGAAACACCCCCTTCAATTGAGGAGACTTTAAGCCCAATATGCACATTGGGGGATGAAGATGAGATGGTGGATTACGAATCTATGCCGGTTCGGGAAGGTATGGATATTAATATGGTGTATTACTTACCTACTGAGTTTCGTGCTATAGGTGAAGAAGGGGAGGTAGCCCAACTAGATTTTGGTCCTAAGAACGCTATCTTTGAGAAACCAAAAGAACCGGTGAAACACTTGAAGCCATTGTACCTCAAAGGTCATATTAACGGATCACCGGTTGCTAGGATGCTCGTTGATGGTGGTGCTGTGGTAAATCTTATGCCCTACTCGGTCTTCAACAAGTTGGGGTTAGATGATGATGCATTGATGAAGACCAATATGGTACTTAATGGGTTTGAGGGTAAAGAAAAGACAGAGGCCAAAGGTGTGATGTGCATGGAACTCACCGTGGGAAGCAAAACTTTGGCCACCACATTCTTCATCGCCGAGGTGCAAGGTAACTATAATGTTATATTAGGCCGCGATTGGGTTCATGCTAACCAATGTGTGCCATCTACCATGCATCAATTCTTAATACAATGGGTCGATGATGAGGTAGAAGTCATTCACGCGGATAATTCGGCTTGTGTTGCTTTGGCCGATGAATCGGTGGATTGGAATCATCCCGATGTTACTTGCTTAACAGGGCGTGACCTCTCGGAGTTTTATTTCCTTAGTGCTACGAGGAACGGGTTCATTCCCATCTCTTTAAAGCCGATTGGTGGTAATCGGTTCCAAGTTATGATGTAAACAAGAAGTTAAAATCAATGGCCGATATTGAATTATCGCTCTAAGAACATAAAATGGACGATGGAGTGTTGACATCATCTTTAAAAAAAGCATCGTGGAAGTTATTTTTTGGCACACAAGTTTGCCGAAAAACAAGGGGCATGTGTTGACACCAGATTTTGGCACGGCCAAGAACATAATTATGATGGACTCAAATGGAGAAGTGTTCAAAGTGAGAAAGTTCCGTATCGTCAAAAGGAGAAACTTTGATATTTGGGCCATAGCCATGCGGTCTCATCTCTAAAGCTGAAGTTGTGTTTGAAGTACTCGGATTTTGCATTCAAAATACTATTCGGCTGATTACGCCCCCAAGATGGCCTCATATGAGAAAAGTTTCTACATGGATTGTCTTCGCCTCGTCGAAACGATTGGTTTTAATATAAAAAACGTCTAGATCGGAGTTCGTATGCAAAATTTAGGGGCAAAACAGTGTGCTGCAAAATTTTAGCCCGGAAGTTTCGGGCAAAACTTCCGGGCCAAACCGAAAGTTTGCACGTGGTGCGCCCCGAAAACTGGAATTTTAATATTATTTGCAGATTTGCAGGGCCGATTTTGACATCAAGATGACCTCGGATGAAAAAGTGATGAACTGAAGAGTTTTTCTCCATTGCAAGATCTACAACTTTGCTTTTTGGACCATTGTGATCCGAGGCCATGTGCGACCTGCAAGAGCTGTACAAGAGGGATACTTGATGTAATTTTATCCCGGAAGTTCCGGGCTGACCGGAAGTTCCGGCCCTCGTATTCCTAATTAGGTTAACTTTTGATGTTTTGGACAGGATTTGAGTCCTTTTCTTGTACGGAAAGTCCAGCCGCCTTATATATATGTAAGGGGTGACGGCCAGTTGAATAACACCACACAATCGAACAATCAATCTACTTTTACCCTAGTTTTACATCTCTCCCTTGTTCTTTCTCTCTCATTCTTCCTTCGTTATTCGTTGAAGGGCAGCGATCCTCGAGGCTCTAAGGGCGGGCGAACCGACCTAGGGCAGCCCATAGCTGCCGCGCGTCCAGACGGGGTCCCTCCCGGGCGCGTGGGGTTTTGGGTCCTGAAAAGCACCCGCCGGATTGCTTGCGTACCGCGCTTCCGGACGGGTCTCTTTGGCGTGAGCTGCGGTGCATCACCCTCGGCGTTGGAGGTACACGGTGACGTGTTCGTGTGCGAACAGTGATCCATATCAACTAAACCATGTCTGATCATCACGTGAGATGGAGTAGTTTTCAATGGTGAACATCACTATGTTGATCATATCTACTATATGATCCACGTTCGACCTTTCCGTCTCAGGGTTTCGAGGCCATATCTGCATATGCTAGGCTCGTCAAGTTTAACCCGAGTGTTCTACACGTGCAAAACTGGCTTGCACCCATTGTATGTGAATGTAGAGCTTACCACACCCGATCAACACGTGGTTTCTTGGCACGATGAACTGTAGCAACGGTGCATACTCAGGGAGAACACTTATATCTTGAAATTTAGTGAGGGATCATCTTATAATGCTACCGCCATACTAAGCAAAATAAGATGCATACAGGATAAAGATCACATGCAATCAAAAAATGTGACATGATATGGCCATCATCATCTTGTGCCTTTGATCTCCATCTCCAAAGCACCGTCATGATCTCCATCATCGCCGACTTGACACCTTGATCTCCATTGTAGCATTGTTGTCGCCTCGCCAACTATCGCTTCTACGACTATCGCTACCGCTTAGTGATAAGGTAAAGCAATTACATGGCGATTGCTTTTCATACAATAAAGCGACAACCATAAGGCTCCTGCCAGTTGCCGATAACTTTTACAAAACATGATCATCTCATACAACAATTTATATATCATCATGTCTTGACCATATCACATCACAACATGCCCTGCAAAAACAAGTTAGACAGCCTCTACTTTGTTGTTGCAAGTTTTACGTGGCTGCTACGGGCTTCTAGCAAGAACCGTTCTTACCTATGCATCAAAACCACAATGATTTTTTGTCAAGTGTGCTGTTTTAACCTTCAACAAGGACCGGGCGTAGTCAAACTTGATTCAACTAAAGTTAGAGAAATAGACACCCGCCAGCCACCTATGTGGAAAGCACGTCGGTAGAACCAGTCTCATGAACGCGGTCATGTAATGTCGGTCCAGGCCGCTTCATCCAACAATACCGTCGAATCAAAGTAAGACGTTGCTGGTAAGCAATATGACTATTATCGCCCACAACTCTTTGTGTTCTACTCGTGCATATAATATCTACCCATAGACCTGCCTCAGATGCCACTGTTGGGTAATGCAGTATTTAAAAAAATTCCTACGATCACGCAAGATCTATCTAGGAGATGCATAGCAACGAGAGGGGAGAGTGTGTCCACGTACCCTCGTAGACCAAAAGCGGAAGCGTTTAGTGACACGGTTGATGTAGTCGAACGTCTTCATGATCCAACCGATCCAAGTACTGAATGTACGGCACCTCCGTGTTCAGCACACGTTCAGCACGATGACGTCCCTCGAGCTCTTGATCCAGTTGAGAACAAGGGAGAGTTCCGTCAGCACAACGGCGTGGCGACGGTGATGATGAAGTTACTGGCGCAGGGCTTAGCCTAAGCACTACGACGATATGACCGAGGTGTGTAACCATGGAGGGGGGCACCGCACACGGCTAAGGGATGACTTGGTGTCTCTTTGGGGTGCCCCTGCCCACGTATATAAAGGAGGGAGGGAGAGAGGCCGGCCCTCCTAGGGGCGTGCCAAGTGTAGGGAGTCCTACTAGGACTCCCAAGTCCTAGTAGGATTCCCTTTACTTTTCGGAGTAGGAAAGAACGAAAGGAAGGAGAGGGAGAAGGAAAGGGGGGCCGCGCCCCCACCCCTTTGATACGTCTCCAACGTATCTATAATTTTTGATTGTTCCATGCTATTATATTATCTGTTTTGGATGTTAATGGGATTATTTATACACTTTTATATTATTTTTGGGACTAACATACTAACCCAAGGCCCAGTGCAAATTGCTGTTTTTTTTGCCTATTTCAGTGTTTCGCAAAAAAGGAATATCAAACGGAATCCAAACGGAATAAAACCTTCGGGAGAGTTATTTTTGGAACAAACGTGATCCAGGGGACTTGGAGTGGATGTCAAGAAACTAACGAGGAGGCCACCAAGCAGGGGGCGCGCCTACCCCCCTTGGGCGCGCCCTCCACCCTCGTGGCCCCCTCGTGGCTCCACCGACCTACTTTTTCCTCCTATATATATATCCATATACCCCTAAAACATCCAGGAGCACCACAAAACCCTATTTCCACCGCCGCAACCTTCTGTACCCAAGAGATCCCATCTTGGGGCCTTTTTCGGAGCTCCGCCGGAGGGGGAATCGATCACGGAGGGCCTCTACATCAACTCCATGGCCTCTCCGATGATGTGTGAGTAGTTTACCTCAGACCTTCGGGTCCATAGTTATTAGCTAGATGGCTTCTTCTATCTCTTTGGATCTCAATACAATGTTCTCCTCGATCTTCTTGGAGATCTATTTGATGTAACTCTTTTTGCAGTGGGTTTGTCGAGATCCGATGAATTGTGGGTTTATGATCAAGTTTATCTATGAACAATATTTGATTCTTCTCTGAAATCTTTTATGTATGATTGGTTATCTTTGCAAGTCACTTTAAATTATCAGTTTGGTATGGCCTACT
The DNA here is from genome assembly GCF_003073215.2 of Triticum urartu. Taxonomy (NCBI): domain Eukaryota; kingdom Viridiplantae; phylum Streptophyta; class Magnoliopsida; order Poales; family Poaceae; genus Triticum; species Triticum urartu. The sequence goes on from NC_053026.1 coordinate 91,551,797, forward strand.
AGATTGATCTTTCTTGCAATGGGAGAAGTGCTTAGCTTTAGGTTCAATCTTGTGGTGTCCTTTCCCAGTGACAGCAGGGGCAGCAAGGCACGTATTGTATTGTTGCCATCGAGGATAAAAAGATGGGGTTTATATCTATAACACCCCGGTGTAATGATGCTACAGTAACCCCTGGGGTTAAGTTAATAATTTTACTAAATAAGTGTTTGATCATCATTGTTTCCTCTCTCAAAAAAAATTCCAGTTGAATTCATTTTCAAATTATGAGTGAAATTCAAAATGCTCAGACATGAAAACTAAAATGTTCATCATGTGGAAAGTATTCTTCTGGTAATATTGGTGGTGAACCAACATTTTTGCAAAATTCCTAAGTGGCCTAAAATAGCTAAAACAAAAAAGCTTTAAAAAAAGGAAAAGGGAGAGAGAGAGAAGGCCCCTGACTCCCCGTGGGCCTCGGCCCACCCCTCCACCTGAGCTAGCCCACCTAACCCCCACGGCCCAACTCCCTGCACCGGTTGCCTCACCCTCCTTCCCGTTCCTCGGACTAGGCCGCTACAGGGCGCTCCCGCCCATGGTCGGCGCCGCACCACCTCGTCGACGACACGTTAGAGGACAAGGCCGCCCCGACGCCTCGGCCTCCACCCATCTCTCCCACTTGCTCCCTCTCTCTCTACCTCTCCCTCTCCCCACCAGATCCCCTCTCGAGCTCTCTCCCTCTCCTCTGAGCGCCGTCGCTGCTGCGTCTTCGTCATCTCTGCGGCCACCATGCCTTTGACGCGTCCTGGCCGTGCTCGTCGGCATCACCGTGGACTCCCTCACCTTCTGGAGCCGCTGGAAGGAGTCGAGGAGCTCTGCATCACCGACCACGTCATCGTCTTCCTCGGGTCGCCGGCGATCCCCTTCTTACCCGACGATGTTCTGCTGCTCCTAAGCATTCACGGGGCCACCGTGTGCCCGCTAGGTGAGCCTCCGCATCGCTCCCTTCCCTCTCTCTCTCACGCTCTAGTGCGCTCCGTCGCCGTCCCCGTGGAGGTGAACTCCGCCGCCCGCCATGGCCGCCGCCCGCGCGTCGTGCGCGCTCCCGAGCCCCAGCGCAAGTCACCGGCGTGCTCCAGGACGCGCACAACACCCAGTCGCCGCCCCAACCGCACCCCTAGGCCGCTCCTGCCACGTTTCGAACGAAGCCCGAACACCACCGCTGCCACGGCTTGTCGCCGACGCCGTCTCCGGCCGCCCCCGGCCCGGCTACCACCCCAGTTTGATGCGGCTCATCGTCCTCGACCAAACAAACCCCTCCGAGCGTGTCAAACGGACGACGGGGGACGAATCCCACGCGTCGCCGCTGCCTCCTATGGTCGCCGGTGTTGCTCCGGCCGCCGTGCTGACCTGGCACGGACGTGGCCCTGTGGGGCCCACCCAAGTGAGGCTGCCAGTGGGCCCCGGCGCCCCAATTGACCACGTTGACTCTGGTCAACGCAGTTACTGTGCATGACCCGTGGGCCCCATCCGCTAATTAGGCTAACTAAACGTTTTTATAAATGTTAGACTAATTATTCACTGACATGTGGGGCCCAACTGCTAATTAACCCCTGTTCAATTAAAATAACCCACTGTTAGCCCTCTGTCTATGACATGTAGGACCCACTGGTCAGGTTTGACCCGGTTAGCGTGTATGTTGACTGCTGACGTCATCAACACGTCATGCTGACGTCATATTCTCTTTTCTGTTATTTTAATAATTCCAGAATATTGCTTTAATCTGTGAAAAATCATAGAAAATAAACTGTATCTCCGATGAAAATGTTTTCTATATGAAAGTTGCTCAGAAAAATCCAATGAATCCAAATGCGTGGTCCATTCACCTATCACATGCCCCTAGCATGCTGAACATGGAACCGTCCCCTCTCTTTCATCTGTCCAGAATCCGCCTAACGCCGGGAATTCATCCTCGGATGTTTATCCCCTCCATCTGCAACATGTAGTACTACGTTAGGGAAACCCTAGCTCTGCCTATCATCATGTTATGCCTTGTGATGCATTGTTTGCTCTGTATTTACTATTTCTTCCCCCTCTTCTCTCCGGTAGACCCCGAGACCGATGTTGCCCCTGTGATCGACTACGTCGACGACGACCCCTCCTTGCCAGAGAAACCAGGCAAGCAAACCCCCCTTGAGCATTCCGATATCGTCCATTTCTTTCCCCTCATGCTTGCATTAGAACTGCTACTGCTTTCTGTATGATCCTACTCTGATACATAGCCTGTTGTTGTTACCTGCTTTCATACCTTACCTGCTTATCCTAAACTGCTTAGTATAGGTTGGTTAGTGATCCATCAGTGACCCCACCTTGTCCCAGTTGCCTCGTTTTATGTTTGATGACTCGATCAACATGATCGATGTACAGGCCCCGGCACCGCACATCACCCCCCTAGTGTATGACTCTGCAGAGTTACTATCGAGTGCTGAGGGTGGAACGTCTTACGTCACTCCCGAAGAGATCTCTGTAGTGTAACTATTCGGTTTTGGTCATCGAGGGTGATTTCCTCCTTAACCACTTCCGATACGGCTCTGTCGTGCAACCCCTCAAGTGTGAACCTCGAGGGTGGATCCTCTTACGTCCACCTTGATGATTACATCGAGTGGAATTCACCGGGGGTGATTCCTCGGGTTTTCCCCTTGGTGTTAGACACACAGTTACTATGGTTACTATGAATTTACACTGAACCATGTTACTAAGGACGGGTCAGCCCTGAGGGGTACCCGCGCGAGCTTAATAGTGAGTGATGTGGAGTCGGGTTGACCTGGAAGGTGCCTGCGAGATACTTACGAGGCGTGACCGGGCATTCTTAGCCCTTGCCGCAAGTACTTGAGACGGGGCGACGGGGTCACATCTTTCGTGAGTCTCTGCTTGTTACTGCGCGTTCCTAATCCACTACGATTTGGATATTTGATCCGAGGGGCCTCTGGCCTGATAACACTAACCATCACGTGGGCATTGTATGGGCGTTCTGCGTCGTATGCATCAGCCGAAGCTTAATAGACGTCAGCGACTGAGCGGCGCGTGCCGGGTTGGACTGGTAAGCTCGTGCCTTTTTCAGGAGGTAGCTAGGTCTGCTCACCGGCCGCACACGCAATGTGCAGGAGTTCCCGGGGCGATGGCCCATGACCCCTGGGGGCATAGGTTTAGTCCGGCGTGCTGACCTCTCTATTAAGCCTAGGTCGGGTTGCGGCTTATTGTTTGGCCGAGGCCGGGCATGACCCAGGAAAGTGTGTCCGGTCGGAGTTAATCGAGTGTGGTGGGTAAGTTGGTGCACCCCTGTAGGGAAGAAAACATCTATTGATAGCCTGTCCTACGGTAATGGCCACTTGGAGTTGTATCCCGATAGATACAACTAGAACTGGATACTTGTGATGAGAACTGGATGGTGATAAGATTTGGATTGTGACGACACTTGGATAGTATGGCTCTGGGATTGCTTTCTTGCTGGGAGTCGAGAAAGGATCTCTGGCCGAGGTTGATAACACCACTACTTTACATTATGGTGATCTGTACTCTTCTATATGCTGCAAGATGCTTGAAGATGCTAGTCTTCGATAGGCTAGGCTTTCCCCTTCCCTTCTGGCATTCTATAGTTTAATCCACAGATACAACCCATTCCTTTGATACAGATGCATACTTAGTTTAGATCTGATGTAAGTCTTGCGAGTACTTTGAATGAGTACTCACGGTTGCTTTGCTACTTCTTTTTCCCCCATACCTGATTATTGCGACCAGATGACGGATCCCAGGAGCCAGACGACACCACTGATGACTACTACTACCCGGAGGATGCCTACTACTATGTGAAGACCGCAGACGACTAGGAGTAGTTAGGAGGATCCCAGGCAGGAGGCCTTGCCTTTTCGATCGTTGTTGCTTTTGTGCTAGCCTTCTTAAGGCAAACTTGTCTAACTTATGTCTGTGCTTAGATATTGTTGCTTCCGCTGACTCTTGTGTATTCAAGCTTATGTATTCGAGCCCTTGAGGCCCCTGGCTTGTAATATAAAGCTTGTATTATTTTAATTTGTGTCTAGAGTTGTGTTGTGATATCTTCCTGTGAGTCCTTGATCTTGATCGTACACATTTGCGTGTATTATTAGTGTACGATTGAATCGAGGGCGTCACAAGTTGGTATCAGAGCCGACTGTCTGTAGGTATCCCCTTTCCAACTCCTTGGCCAAAGTTGAGTCTAGCCAGTACAAAATCTTTTACTAACATGGCTGTGTGTCTTACGGGCCCACGTCGCCATATGGGTGGTATTAGGATCTTTTATTCTTCGTCTATACTCTGGGACTCTAATCTTTCTTCTATTCAGGTTAAAAAGGTTTTACTAATTGTAACATTAGGATCCCGTGACCACATTCACCCCAAAGCTGGATAAGCCATAGTTTTCCTTAGAATAGTATTCTGGATAGTACACACACCGTCGTGGTGAGAACGAAGTGGTATCCATCGTACCTCTTTCATTATGCATGTCTCATCATGAATGATCCTTGTTTTTACAAATGCTCAATGCTGAACTACCCCCTGTTATATGTTATCAGGATGGTTAGACCCGCTGGTCATGGCCGTGGTGCCAACGATCCACCACCGCTCGAATTCTTTACTGGAATGATGCAACAATTTGAGCTGAACCGCCAGTTCATGGAAGGAATGATGGCTCAGTTTCCTCGTCCGAACATGAATCAACAGCCAACCCCAGTAACTCTGCAGGACTTCATGCGTCTCAACCCAACTATTTACCGCAGCTCAACTCAACCCCTTGATGCTGATGACTGGCTCCGCGACATCACATATGAGATGGAGTCTGCTAGTGTGGCCCCTGCTAGCTATGTCACCTTTGCATCTTTCTTTCTGAAGGGTCCTGCTGCTTAATGGTGGGACAGCCACAGGCCTACCCTGCCTGCTGGAACGGTCATCACTTGGCCAGATTTCCAAGCTGCTTTCCATGCCCGCTTCATTCCTCAAGGAATCATGGACAAGAAGAAGCGCGAGTTCCGCAACCTCACCCAAGGCAACAATACTGTAGATGCTTATTAGTGGGAATTTCTGGACTTGTCTTATGCTGAAGAAGACATTGCAACTGATGCTCGTAGGCAAGAAAAGTTCCGTGATGGACTTCACCCTGATATTAAGCTAGCACTGCTTGCTCATGACTTTGCCGAATTCGCCACCTTGGTGAACAAGGCTATTCAGGTTGAGACTGGTCTTCAGGAACACCAGGGATCCCTTAGGCGCAGCCGTGATGCTGGCTCATCTTCGGGCCCGTCAACACAGAAGCGTCGGATATGGATTCCCCACAGCATGTATCGTCCAACTGCACCTACACCAAGACAGTCCTATGCTGCTTCGCGTTTGCCTCCTCCGCCAATGAGGCAGCCTCTTCGGACTGCACCACCCCAAGCGCCTGCTACCAATCCCAATGATGGTATGTGCTTCAGATGTGGCCGTCCAGGTCACCTTGCCAAAGAGTGCAATTAGAAAAGGAACCAGCTGGCTTTGCCTTCAACTGGCCGTAACAACCAGCCCCACAACAACAATGCCAGACCTTATGGTCGTGGTCAGGCTAATCATATTGATCTGAATGACGCTCAAGACCAGCCTGCTACTGTGATGGGTACTCTCCTTATTAATTTAGTACCAGCATCTGTTTTATTTGATTCGAGAGCATCACATTCATTCATGTCAGAAAATTTTGCATATGCACACGATATTCGACGCGAGCCCATGAACACTCCGATAGTGGCACGCACCCCTGTGGGTCAGTGTCGAACTACCATGATTGGTCGCGACATCCCTGTTGAAATTGAAGGGTTGGAATTTCATGTTTCTCCCATTATTCTGGAGTCTTCCAACATTGACCTCATTCTAGGAATGGAATGGTTGAAAGCACATACTGCCTCTATCGTTTGTCCCACCAAAGTCGTTCATCTCCTACATCCTTCCGATGAGATAGTAAGCTACCATGCTCAGATTGTTCAAAAGCCAAACCATGACTTTATGCTTTGAATGCATTGAACGCAGCACCTCTTAAGGGAATTGAAAAGATCCCAGTTGTTTGTGACTTCCTAGACGTCTTTCCATAAGAACTTCCAGGAATACCTCCTGCCCGGGCTGTCGAGTTCGTCATCGACTTGAAACCAGGCACCGTTCCTACTGCCAAATGACCCTACAAGATGCCACCTCATGAACTCCTTGAACTTAAGGAGGAAATCGACAAATCTCTTTGCAGTGGTTTCATTCTTCCAAGTTCCTCTACTTGGGGAGCACCTTCTCTCTTTGTGAAGAAGAAGGATGGAACGAACCGTTTGGTTCAAGACTATCGTCCTATCAACCAAGCTACAATTCAGAACAAATATCCCCTTCCTCGGACCAATGATCTGTATGATCAACTGGCTGGTTCATCAATATTCTCTAAACTCGACTTGAGGTTGGGTTACCACCAGATCCGTGTTCATGAAGAGGATATTCCCAAGACCGCATTCGTCACTCGTTATGGTTCTTACGAGTACACCGTCATGTCATTCGGTTTAACCAATGCTCCAGCTACATTCTCTCGTCCGATGAACTATATATTCATGGATTACCTCGACAAGTTCGTCGTAGTCTATCTGGATGATATTCTAGTATATTCGAAGAACAAAAAGAACATGCTGAACATCTTCGACTTGTTCTAGAGAAGCTTCGAGAACATCAACTTTATGCCAAGTATTCCAAGTGCGAATTCTGGTTACCCGAAGTCACCTACCTTGGTCATGTCATCTCCAAAGATGGTATTGCCGTCAACCCAGAGCGTGTTCAGGCTATTCTTGACTGGACCCCTCCAAAGACTGTCAAGCAAGTCAGAAGCTTTCTCGGACTTGCCAGTTATTGTCGCCGCTTCGTCGAGAACTTCTCTCCAAGATCGCCAAGCCACTGACCAATCTGCTTCACAAAGGTGTTAAGTTCGATTGGACAGACAAATGTCAGGAAAGTTTCCAGGCACTCAAAGACAAGCTGACATCTGCCCCAGTGCTTGCTCCCCCTGATTCTTGCAAGGACTTCGTCATCTATTGCGACGCTTCACGTCAAGGATTAGGCTGTGTCCTAATGCAAGAGCGCAGAGTGATTGCTTATGCCTCTCATCAAGTGCGTTCTCATGAAGAGAACTACCTAGTTCATGACCTTGAGCTTGCTGTGGTTATCTATGCATTGAAGCTATGGCGATAGTACCTTCTCGGTAATCATTGCGAGATCTTCACTGATCATCAGAGTCTGAAGTATTTGTTTACTCAGCCAGATCCAAACCTCCGTCAGCAGCGATGGATGGAAGCTATTGCTGACTACAACTGCGGTATATCCTATACCCCTGGTAAGGCTAATGTAATGGCCGATGCCCTGAGTCGTAAGTCTTATTGCAATAACCACATGGTCTACAAGGCTCAACCCCGCCTTTATGAAGAGCTATGCAAGGTGAACCTCCAACTAGTTCCACAGGGTTCTCTGAATAACCTTGTCTTGGAACCAACTCTTCTGAAAGCAATTAAGTCTGCTCAAGCCAAAGAGGCTCATGTTGATCTGATGAAAAAGGATCTTGCCTTAGAGAAATCAAGAGATTTCTCACTTGGTGAAGATGGAACCTTATACTTCAGAGATCGCATTGTCGTACCCCGGTTCGAGCTTATGACAGAGAAGGTGATGAAAGAAGCGCATGACACCCCTCTCTCTATTCATCCGGGAAGTACCAAGATGTACTTAGACATTCGTCAGAAGTATTGGTGGTCCAAGATGAAGCAAGATATTTGTAGCGACCAGACCTCAACCAGTCCGATCTCTGTGCATCAGTGTCATCCCTAGATCAGTAATGCTGACACGCACAGTACTTGAAGAATTTATAACAGAGTAGCAATCACACACTTATTACATCGAATGTCTCAAAAGAGAACTTATAGCAATAAATATGGCTTAAGGCCATCTAATAACAATAACAGCGGAAGGCTTGGAAGATAAGCGAGTCCATCAACTCCAACGGCATCACTGAGTATAGAACCACGACCTAAAGGCACCTTAATCGTCGTCTGAAAAGTCTGCAACATGAATGTTGCAGCCCAAAAACGGGTCAACACATGGAATATGCTGGCAAAGTAACACATAGAGAGTAATGAAAGAATAAATCTATACTACATGCATATATGGCTGGTGGAAAGCTCTATGGTTACAGTTTTTGCATAAAGCCAATTTTTCCCTACTGCAAAGGAATACATTTTATTTAACTATCATGGTAGTTGTTAAACATTGAGAAGATAGACATCCTCTCAATCCCAATTAAGCATCATCTTTAAAACCCAACAATATTAATTAGAGTAACATGATGAGATTCACATGATAATCCAAGTACGGGCAGCGGCTTGGGCTAGGGTTAGGGCTGCGCGGCGCGGCTCGGTTGGGCTGCAGGCTCGGGGCGGCGCCTTATAAAGGCCCGGCCGGACGGAGTCCTGGCCGAACACGGTCCAAAGTCGGTTCGCGCGATTCTTTTTAAATAATTACGCGCAGAAAAACAAATAAAAGAAATACTAAATGGACTCCAAAAATCCCGAAACAAAATTTCCCAGCTTCTAAAATCTAGCCGGACAAGATGAACATTTATTTGGGGCCTAAATGCAATTTTGAAAAACGCGCATTTTTCCTAAATTCAAATAAAATAGCGAGAAAACCCCGATTTTTTTGATTTTATTATTAAATCCTCAATATTTCTTTATTTTGGGAAAGTCATTTTATTCCCTCTCTCATATTTTTATAATAGAAATAATTGAAGATAAAATAAATAAAATCAAATGATCCTATTTTCAAAATTTGAGAAAACTCAAATATGAAAATAATGAAATCCCCAACTCTCTCCGAGGGTCCTTGAGTTGCGTAGAATTTCTTAGGATCAAACCCACAAGCAAATAAAATATGATATGCAGTGGTGATCTAATGTATAACATTTCAAATTGAAAATTTGGGATGTTACAAACCTACCCCCCTTAAGATGAATCTCGCCCTCGAGATTCGGGTTGGCTAGAAAATAGGTGAGGGTGGTCCTTCAGCAGTTCTTCCTCTCGCTCCCAGGTGGCTTCATCCTCGGTGTGGTGGCTCCACTGAACTTCGCAAAAATTTATAATCTTGCTGTGGGTGACTTGGCTGGCATACTCAAGAATCTTGACTGGTTTCTCCTCATAGGTCAAATTACTGTCGAACTGAATCGCTTCCAGCGGCACTATATCTCTCAGAGGTATATCAGCCATCTCTGTGTGGCACTTCTTCAACTGGGAAACATGGAATACATCATGAACTCCTGACAATCCTTCGGGTAATTCCAATTTGTAGGCTACTTCTCCCATATGCTCCAAACCTTGTATGGTCCTACAAAACATGGCACTAACTTTCCCTTAACTCCAAAGCGCTTAACTCCGCGAAGTGGAGATACTCGAAGATAAACTCGGTCTCCAACTTCGTAAACTGTTTCCTTGCGTTTAGAATCTGCGTAGCTCTTCTGCCTGGACTGGGCTACCTTGAGCCTATCGCGAATCAATTTCACCTTCTGTTCAGACTCCTTAATCAAATCCGGTCCAAACAACTCGCGGTCTCCAACTTCATCCCACAACAATGGGGTCCTGCACCTCCTTCCGTACAAGGCTTCGAAAGGGGCCATCTTCAAACTGGATTGATAACTGTTGTTGTAAGAGAACTCTGCATATGGAAAATTGTCATCCCAACTAGATCCGTAATCTAGCACGCAAGCTCTCAGCATATCCTCCAGAATCTGATTGACTCTCTCGGTCTGTCCATCTGTCTGTGGATGAAAAGTTGTGATGAACTCTAGCCTGGTACCCAAGGTTTCGTGCAACTGATTCCAGAACTTTGAGGTAAACTGGGTTCCTCTATCTGATACAATGCTCCTTGGAACTCCATGCAGATATACGATCCTGGTCATGTATATCTTTTCCAACTTAGCACTGGTGTAAGTAGTCTTCACTGGGATGAAATGAGCTACCTTTGTCAAACGATCGACTACAACCCAAATCGAGTCATAGCCTGAACGAGTTCTGGGCAAACCTGTAATAAAATCCATGCCTAGCTTATGCCACTTCCATTCGGGTATCGGCAATGGCTGTAACAATCCTGCTGGCTTCTGATGCTCTGCTTTTACTCCCTGACATACATCAGAAACTGGTACATACTCCGCAATATCCATCTTCATTCCGGTCCACCAGAAAGTATCCTTCAAATCCAAATACATATTGGTATTTCCTGGGTGAATCAAATATGGTGAATCATGGGCCTCCTGCAGAATTAACTTCCTGATCTCCAGGTCACTGGGCACAAAAACACGGTCTTCAAACCATAGGGTATCATGCGCATCCTCACGAAATCCTTTAACTTTTCCTTTGCTCATCTTCTCCTTTATAGAGGCAACCTCCTTGTCAGTCTTTTGGGCTTCTCTGATCTTATCCATCAAAGTAGACTGAATCTCCAATGTTGCTACATAGCCTCTCGGAACTATCTCCAAACATAGCTCACGAAGGTCCTCGACTAACTCCTTCGGTAAATCTCCCGTCATTAGGGTGTTGACATGGCTTTTACGGCTTAGCGCATCGGCTACTACGTTAGCCTTTCCGGGATGATAATGCAATCTCATGTCATAATCCTTCATGAGCTCCAACCATCTCCTTTGCCTGAGATTTAGCTCCTTCTGCGTGAAAATATACTTCAAACTCTTGTGATTCGTGTACACTTCACAATGGTTTCCAATGAGAAAATGTCTCCAGGTCTTTAATGCATGCACTACGGCTGCTAACTCCAAATCATGCTTGGCATAATTCAACTCATGAGGCTTAAGCTGTCGTGAGGCATATGAAACAACTCTTCCCTCCCGCATAAGCACTACTCCAAGTCCTCGACATGAAGCGTCGCAATACACCTCATAATCCTTGTTCTGATCTGGCAAAATCAACACTGGTGATGTAACCAAACGTTTCTTCAACTCCTGGAAACTGGCCTCACATTCCTCAGTCCATATGAACTTGGTATCCTTCTTCAACAACTCCGTCATAGGCTTCGCAATCTTCGAGAAATTTTTAATGAATCTCCGGTAGTATCCTGCAAGTCCAAGAAAACTCCGGATTTCTCCAACTGTTGTTGGGGCTTCGCAATTTGTCACAGTGATAACCTTGGTGGGATCTACTGCTATACCTTCTCCGGATATAACATGTCCGAGGAATCCAACTTCCTTCAACCAAAACTCACATTTGCAAAACTTGGCATATAACTGATGTTCTCTGAGCTTCTCAAGTACCAAATGCAAATGCTCCTTATGCTCCTCTTCATTCTTTGAGTAAACCAGAATATCATCAATGAACACTATGACAAACTTATCCAAAAATTCCATAAACACTTTGTTCATCATGTTCATAAAATAGGCAGGTGTGTTAGTCAGACCAAATGACATAACGGTATACTCGTACAGCCCGTACCTAGTGGTAAAAGCCGTCTTAGGTATATCCTGTTCTCGAATCTTCAATTGATGGTATCCTGATCGCAGATCGATCTTGGAAAATACCTTGGCTCATTGCAATCGATCAAACATATCATTGATCATCGGTAGTGGGTACTTGTTCTTGATTGTTACTTCATTCAATCCTCGATAATCAACAACCATCCTTAACGATCCATCCTTTTTCTCCACTAGAAGTACTGGCGATCCCCAAACCGAAGAACTTGGGCGAATATAACCTTTATCTAGTAACTCTTTAATCTGTTTCTTAATCTCTTCCAAATCCTTTGCGGGCATCCTGTATGGTCTCTTAGATATTGGCCCTGTGCCTGGCAAAAGCTCAATCAAAAACTCAATATCTCTATCCGGTGGCATGCCTGGCAACTCCTCTGGAAATATGTCAGGGAAATCCTTCACCACTGGTACTTCCTCCTACACAACTCCTGATAAGGAATTTACTTGAGTCCTCTTAGGCACATGCCGGGATACATACTTGATCCTTCTTCCTTCTGGCGTCGTAAGAAAAATTGACTTACTAGCGCATTCAATGTTCCCTTCATACTTCGATAACCAATCCATGCCTAATATCACATCCAATCCTTGAGATTCTAATACTATTAGGTCCGAGGGAAATACATACTTACCAATCCTTAATGGTAACCGATCACACCATAGACTAGCCATATACTCTGCTCCAGGCGAGGTTACTAACATGGGTGACCTAAGGGCTTGGGTTGGCAGTTTATACTTATCCACAAATCCCCTTGAGATGTATGAATGTGATGCACCAGTATCAAAAAGAATGAGTGCAGTAAATGACTTAACCAAAAACTTACCTATTACTGCATCTGACTAAGCTTCAACCTCCCCCACGTTAACGTGGTTCACCTGTCCCCTATTGAAAGGGTTAGGCTTCTTCCCAGAGCTTCCATTGCCATTACCATTCTGGGCTTCAGGACATTCATTGGCGTAATGTCCGGTCTTCTGGCACTTAAAACAAGTGACTTGGCTCAGGTCTCTCTTGGCTGGGGTTGATGGGTTGGTACGGTTTTGGCCGTTGCTTCCTCCATTCCCATTACCATTCTTGGGGCCATCATGATTGTGTGAGCTTCCTCCCCCATGGATATGCTGAAAAGGTCCTTCCGGTTTAGGGGTAAAACGCGGCTTCTACTGAGCTCCAGAATTGTACTTCCCTTGTCCATACTTCCTCTTATGGTTTTCAATCTGCTGCTGCTTCCCTTCAATCATAAGTGCGCGACCTACCAACTCCTGGTAGTTGTTGAAGCTTGCTACCATCAATTGCATGCTCAACTCATCATTCAGTCCCTCCAGAAACTTCTCCTGCTTAGCTGCATCCGTAGCAACGTCATCTGGGGCATAACGTGCTAGCTTACTAAAGTCATCCACATACTGGCTAACTATCCATCCTCCTTGGCGCAAGTTGCGAAACTCACACTTCTTCATGGCCATAGCTCCCGCTGAAACATGGGCAGTATGGAAAGCCTGCTAAAACTGGTCCCATGTGACAGTGTCGACAGGGTAAGTGGCTGTGAAATTCTCCCACCATGATGTTGCGAGTCCTTCAAGCTGATGTGCGGCAAATTTCACCTTTTCCGCATCTGTGCATCCTGCCGTGGTCAACTCCCTTGCGGTCTTGCGGAGCCAATCATCTGCAACAATCGGCTCGGTGCTACTGGAGAACAGCGGCGGATTCAGCCTAAGAAAACGGGTTAAGTGATCAACAGGTGGTGGCGGTGGTGGGTTGTTGTTGTTGTTGTTGTTGTTCCCCTGATTCTGATTCTGGACTAGCAACTGCATCAACATATTCTACTGCTGGATCAACTGAGTGAGCTCTGGTGGAAATGCAAATCCATTGTCACGTCTTGGAGGCATCTGATGGGTTTAGAAAAGATGAGATTTAAGAATAGAGAGGGGTCTAGAGAGAAAACACTACCCAAATGCACATGAGGCAAATGCACACAAAATCACTTCATTCAATCAAACAAGGGCATACAATCGGTCTAGAACTATCGTTATAAAAGTGCTTGAACTATGCAATTTACATGGTGGAACACTACTACTGGTGGGGTGGTCTACTAGAATATTCTTCGATTGTAGACTCCATGATATCTGCTCCAGCTTCATCAACATAGTCATCATCGCTATCGTCTGGGTCCGAGTCGGTGTCATCGATGATTATGTAGTCTTCCGGGCGAATCTCTTTGGGTTCTTCGTCTTGTTCTACTGGTGTAGGGCCTCCCATGAATATTCCGATCTTCATGATCAGGTCGTCATTCTTCTCCACTAATACTTTGATTTCCTCCATATAATCTTCACGTGTAGCCTTGAGTTCTTCTTCCAGCTCCGTGATTCTTGTCCTCGCCTTCTTCAGATCTATCATGTCTGCGCACATCTAGTTTTCCCGACGTCGAATGTGCTGGTTTAACTCCTGGATAAAAGCTGCGATTGATCTATCCTTCTTGGTGCTGATCATCTCCCAGTGCTCATCTCGGTGCCCACAAATCTGTAGATAGTATCCTTGAGATCATTGCGGTAAACTTCTCCAATACGTCCCATGGCGATGTGAGATGCCATGCTCTTTCCTAGACTCCAGGTTGGTGCATCAAAGGAAAACTCTATGGGCTCAGTGACAGGCATGAACGTCCTTCCTGGAATTTGAACTTGAATCATCGAGCGCTCCTCTTCAGGTAAAGTGGTGTTGTAGGTTCTGGTGAAACTTGGTACTCCGATGTTCAGGTACTTAGTGACTTCCTTCAGGTGGCGTCCAAAGGGTGTATCTTCATCTGGTTGTGTAAACTTGTTCCTTGCGTTCGCCATCCTAAAAGGGTAGAAAAGATGAGGAGTCAGAAATGAGGAGAGTGAGTAGTGATCTAGGGCTTTAGCTTAGTGGTCGTGTCCTACAGTCAGCGTGTGCTCTCATACCATATTGTAGCGACCAGACCTCAACCAGTCTGATCTCTGTGCATCAGTGTCATCCCTGGTTTAAGTAATGCTGACACACACATTATTTGAAGGATTTGTAACAGAGTAGCAATCACACACTTATTACATCGAATTTCTCAAAAGAGAACTTATAGCAATAAATATGGCTTAAGGCCATCTAATAACGATAACAGCGGAAGGCTTGGAAGATAAGCGAGTCCATCAACTCCAATGGCATCACTGAGTATAGAACCATGCCATAAAGGCACCTTACTCGTCGTCTGAAAAGTCTGCAACATGAACGTTGCAGCCCGAAAACGGGTCAGCACAGGGAATATGCTGGCAAAGTAACACATAGAGAGTAATGAAAGAATAAAGCAATACTACATGCATATATGGCTGGTGGAAAGCTCTATGGTTACAGTTTTTGCATAAAGCCAATTTTTCCCTACTGCAAAGGAATAAATTTTATTTAACTATCATGGTAGTTGTTAAACATTGAGAAGATAGACATCCTCTCAATCCCAATTAAGCATCATCTTTAAAACCCAACAATATTAATTAGAGTAACATGATGAGATTCACATGATAATCCAAGTACTAGATACTCAAGACGTCCATAACCGGGGACATGGCTAACCATGATTAGTTTATACACTCTGCACAGGTTTGCGCACTTTTCCCCACAAGACTCGATCTCCTCCGTTGGGATTCTCGCACTACATGATGTTTGAGAAACAGATGACCGAGACATAGTCTTTCATAAGCGCTAGCACCGTACGATCAGGTAGACCGTACCAACCTACATCTGCTAGTCTACCACTGTAAGATTTCGCATGACTTAGTCAACTATGCTAGAGCCCATAGTAGCTTGTGGCTACACACGGAAGTTTCTAGTATGAATAATCTCATGATCCCTTTGAGCCTGGGTGGCGGTCCATAAAGAAAACATGCAATCGCTGGAATACCCTGGTGCCTCAATCCACCCAGATGTGTGTTTAAGTTGCCACCTTAGGTAAACCATTAATTTAACAATCTCACATCTGTCATGGATACACTCACCCAATCCATGTCTACTAGCATATCATGGCAGTATAAGCAAACCTAGAAGTAACTCCCAAGGTTTGATAATAAAACAGGAAATAGGTACTACCTCATCTACTCCCCAAACCCACAATTTAATTAGATCCTAACCATGCATTGTTTGAGGATTGATCTAATGCAATAAAAACTGGGTAGTAAAGAGATATGATCAAAGTGTTACTTGCCTTGCTGATGATCCGTGAAACCTAGAGATTCAAAGTAGCAAGCGGCGCACTCCGGGTACTCTATCGCAAACAAACAAGCATTTAATAAGTACTCATCTAATGTACATGTAAAACTCAAATAAGAGATCTAACCAGAAAAGTTCAACTTAAGAACTCCGGTTTGCAAAAAGAACCAAATCGAACGAAACAACGAAAGTCAAACGACGAAAGAAACAAGCTTCGTTTACTAATCTGGTTCTAGGTCAACTTTTACAGAAGCAAAATCTTATTTGAGTTGGTTAAACGGAAAGAGGGTTTCGAGACGAAACTCCACGCGCTTGAATTGCCTGATTCCGATAAAGTAGCGAAAAGTTATACTAGAACAAAAATCGGATCAAAAATCACGATAAAAAACGACGAACGTTTGTTTTCTGGAACTAAACAGTGAACACGTTCGTTAAAACGAACGAACGAGCGAACGCTCGCTAAATAAACTAAACCGGAAAAAACCGATCTAAATAAAAAAAACGGATCTAAAAAAACCGGACAGAAAACCGAACGGTTTTCTCGAGGAAAACCGCCGGCGGCGGGCCAGCAGTCAACCTCGGCGGGCGGCGGCTCCGGCGAGGCGGCGGGGTCAGCGGGTGGCGGCGGGTCGGGCGGCGGCGTCGGCGGCACGTGGCGGCGGCGGCTCGGGCTAGGGTTAGGGTTGCGCGGCGCGGCTCGGTTGGGCTGCGGGCTCGGGGCGGCGCCTTATAAAGGCCCGGCCGGACGGAGTCCTGGCCGAACACGGCCCAAAGTCGGTTCGCGCGATTTTTTTAAATAATTACGCGCAGAAAAACAAATAAAAGAGATACTAAATGGACTCCAAAAATCCCGAAATAAAATTTCCCGGACTTCTAAAATCAAGCCGGACAAGATGAACATTTATTTGGGGCCTAAATGCAATTTTGAAAAACGCGCATTTTTCCTAAATAAAATAAAATAGCGAGAAAACTCCGATTTTTTTGATTTTATTATTAAATCCTCAATATTTCTTTATTTTGGGAAATTCATTTTATTCCATCTCTCATATTTTTATAATAGAAATAATTGAAGATAAAATAAATAAAATCAAATGATCCTATTTTCAAATTTTGAGAAAACTCAAATATGAAAATAACGAAATCCCCAACTCTGTTCGAGGGTCCTTGAGTTGCGTAGAATTTCTTAGGATCAAACCCACAAGCAAATAAAATATGGTATGCAGTGATGATCTAATGTATAACATTTCAAATTGAAAATTTGGGATGTTACAATATTGCTCGGTATATCGAAGAATGTGATGTTTGTCGTCGCGTCAAAGTAGAACATCAGAAACCGGCTGGACTTCTACAACCGCTTCCAATTCCTGAATGGAAGTGGGATAAGATTCAGATGGACTTCGTCACTGGCCTTCCCAAGTCTCAGAAAGGTAACGATGCTATCTTTGTCGTCATCGACCAATTCTCAAAGGTTGCTCACTTTCTGCCAGTCAAGGAGACTATCACTTCTAGTCAATTAGCAAACTTGTATATCTCCCGAATTGTGTCACCCCATGGCATTCCGAAGGAGATCAGTTTAGACCGCGGCAGTTTATTCACTTCGAAGTTCTGGGATAGTTTCCAAGAGGCAATGGGAACTCATATTACCTGGAGCACTGCTTATCATCCCCAATCCAATGGCCAAGTCGAGCGAGTCAATCAAATTCTTGAAGACATGCTTCGAGCTTGTGTTATTTCTTTCGGCAAGAAGTGGGAAGAATCTCTCCCTTATGCGGAGTTCTCTTATAACAACAGCTATCAAAGCCATCTTGAAGATGGCACCCTTTGAAGTGCTTTATGGACGTAAGTGCCGAACCCCTCTGAATTGGTCAGAAACTGGGGAACAGACACTCATTGGTCCAGACATTATTCAACAAGCTGAAGAGCAGGTTCGCATTGTCCAGGATAATCTCAAGGCGGCCCAGTCCCGCCAGAAGAGCAACTATGACCGAAAACACTGGGGTTCAACTTATCAACCTGGTGAACAAGCTTATCTGCGTGTCACTCCTTTGAGAGTCACTCATCGGTTCGGAGTCAAGGGCAAGCTAGCTCCGCGCTACATTGGTCCTTTCCGCATTCTGGCCCGTCGTGGACTGGTGGCTTATCAATTGGAGTTGCCACCTCAGTTATCTCACATGCATGACGTTTTCCACGTGTCGCAACTTCATCGTTGCTTCAAGGATCTGGAACGTGAAGTGGATCCGGAATTGATTGAAGTGCAAGATGATCTCACATACAAGGAGCATCCGATCTGCATTCTTGAAGAAGCTGAACGTCGAACATGCCAGAAGGTTACCAAGTTCCTCAAAGTGCAATGGTCAAATCATTCTAAAGATGAAGCCACTTGGGAACACGAGGATAACCTCCGTGCTGAATACCCCGATCTATTCCCTTCTACCTCTTAATTCTCGGGACGAGAATTTCTTTTAGAGGAGGAGAGTTGTAACACCCCAGTGTAATGATGCTACAGTAACCCCTGGGGTTAAGTTAATCATTTTGCTAAATAAGTGTTTGATCATCATTGTCTCCTCTCTCAAAAAAATT